>NW_027437918.1:0-72998 GCF_965140245.1 Athene noctua | reverse complement strand
CGGGGAAGTGCAAACGTACACGTTTTCGGCCGAAAACGCGTTTGCCGGCGAAAACGCACACCACGGCTCTTTCTGAGAAAAAGCAAGCACGGAGGACGAGAACCGCTTTTGCCCTGCGTAGCGTTCCGGGCAGCGGGTAGAACCAGGCAGAGAATTCCCGGCTAGCAGCTTCCCTGTGGCGGGGAAGTGCAAACGTACACGTTTTCGGCCGGAAACGCGTTTGCCGGCGAAAACGCACACCACGGCTCTTTCTGAGAAAAAGCAAGCACGGAGGACGAGAACCGCTTTTGCCTGCGTAGCGTTCCGGGCAGCGGGTAGAACCAGGCAAGGAAATTCCCGGCTAGCAGCTTCCCTGTGGCGGGGAAGTGCAAACGTACACGTTTTCGGCCGAAAACGCGTTTTCCGGCGAAAACGCACACCACGGCTCTTTCTGAGAAAAAGCAAGCACGTAGGACAAGAACCGCTTTTGCCCTGCGTAGCGTTCCGGGCAGCGGGTAGAACCAGGCAGAGAATTCCCGGCTAGCAGCTTCCTGTGGCGGGGAAGTGCAAACGTCGGCCGAAAACGCGTTTTCCGGCGAAAACGCACGCCACGGCTCTTTCTGAGAAAAAGCAAGCACGGAGGACGAGAACCGCTTTGCCCTGCGTAGCGTTCCGGGCAGCGGGTAGAACCAGGCAGAGAATTCCCGACTAGCAGCTTCCCTGTGGCGGGGAAGTGCAAACGTACACGTTTTCGGCCGAAAACGCGTTTTCCGGCGAAAACGCACACCACGGCTCTTTCTGATAAAAAGCAAGCACGGAGGACGAGAACCGCTTTTTGCCCTGCGTAGCGTTCCGGGCAGCGGGTAGAACCAGGCAGAGAATTCCCGGCTAGCAGCTTCCCTGTGGCGGGGAAGTGCAAACGTACACGTTTTCGGCCGAAAACGCGTTTTCCGGCGAAAACGCACACCACGGCTCTTTCTGAGAAAAAGCAAGCACGGAGGACGAGAACCGCTTTTGCCCTGCGTAGCGTTCCGGGCAGCGGGGTAGAACCAGGCAGAGAATTCCCGGCTAGCAGCTTCCCTGTGGCGGGGAAGTGCAAACGTACACGTTTTCGGGCCGAAAACGCGTTTTCCGGCGAAAACGCACACCACGGCTCTTTCTGAGAAATAGCAAGCACGGAGGACGAGAACCGCTTTTGCCCTGCGTAGCGTTCCGGGCAGCGGGTAGAACCAGGCAGAGAATTCCCGGCTAGCAGCTTCCCTGTGGCGGGGAAGTGCAAACGTACACGTTTTCGGCCGAAAACGCGTTTTGCGGCGAAAAACGCACACCACGGCTCTTTCTGAGAAAAGCAAGCACGGAGGACGAGAACCGCTTTTGCCCTGCGTAACGTTCCGGGCAGCGGGTAGAACCAGGCAGAGAATTCCCGGCTAGCAGCTTCCCTGTGGCGGGGAAGTGCAAACGTACACGTTTTCGGCCGAAAACGCGTTTGCCGGCGAAAACGCACACCACGGCTCTTTCTGAGAAAAAGCAAGCACGGAGGACGAGAACCGCTTTTGCCCTGCGTAGCGTTCCGGGCAGCGGGTAGAACCAGGCAGAGAATTCCCGGCTAGCAGCTTCCTGTGGCGGGGAAGTGCAAACGTATACGTTTTCGGCCGAAAACGCGTTTTCCGGCGAAAACGCACACCACGGCTCTTTCTGAGAAAAAGCAAGCACGGAGGACGAGAACCGCTTTTGCCCTGCGTAGCGTTCCGGGCAGCGGGTAGAACCAGGCAGAGAATTCCCGGCTAGCAGCTTCCCTGTGGCGGGGAAGTGCAAACGTACACGTTTTCGGCCGAAAACGCGTTTTCCGGCGAAAACGCACACCACGGCTCTTTCTGAGAAAAAGCAAGCACGGAGGACGAGAACCGCTTTTGCCCTGCGTAGCGTTCCGGGCAGCGGGTAGAACCAGGCAGAGAATTCCCGGCTAGCAGCTTCCCTGTGGTGGGGAAGTGCAAACGTACACGTTTTCGGCCGAAAACGCGTTTTCCGGCGAAAACGCACACCACGGCTCTTTCTGAGAAAAAGCAAGCACGGAGGACGAGAACCGCTTTTGCCCTGCGTAGCGTTCCGGGCAGCGGGTAGAACCAGGCAGAGAATTCCCGGCTAGCAGCTTCCCTGTGGCGGGGAAGTGCAAACGTACACGTTTTCGGCCGAAAACGCGTTTGCCGGCGAAAACGCACACCACGGCTCTTTCTGAGAAAAAGCAAGCACGGAGGACGAGAACCGCTTTTGCCCTGCGTAGCGTTCCGGGCAGAGGGTAGAACCAGGCAGAGAATTCCCGGCTAGCAGCTTCCCTGTGGCGGGGAAGTGCAAACGTACACGTTTTCGGCCGAAAACGCGTTTTCCGGCGAAAGCGCACACCACGGCTCTTTCTGAGAAAAAGCAAGCACGGAGGACGAGAACCGCTTTTGCCCTGCGTAGCGTTCCGGGCAGCGGGTAGAACCAGGCAGAGAATTCCCGGCTAGCAGCTTCCCTGTGGCGGGGAAGTGCAAACGTACACGTTTTCGGCCGAAAACGCGTTTGCCGGCGAAAACGCACACCACGGCTCTTTCTGAGAAAAAGCAAGCACGGAGGACGAGAACCGCTTTTGCCCTGCGTAGCGTTCCGGGCAGCGGGTAGAACCAGGCAGAGAATTCCCGGCTAGCAGCTTCCCTGTGGCGGGGAAGTGCAAACGTACACGTTTTCGGCCGAAAACGCGTTTGCCGGCGAAAACGCACACCACGGCTCTTTCTGAGAAAAAGCAAGCACGGAGGACGAGAACCGCTTTTGCCCTGCGTAGCGTTCCGGGCAGCGGGTAGAACCAGGCAGAGAATTCCCGGCTAGCAGCTTCCCTGTGGCGGGGAAGTGCAAACGTACACGTTTTCGGCCGAAAACGCGTTTTCCGGCGAAAACGCACACCACGGCTCTTTCTGAGAAAAAGCAAGCACGTAGGACAAGAACCGCTTTTGCCCTGCGTAGCGTTCCGGGCAGCGGGTAGAACCAGGCAGAGAATTCCCGGCTAGCAGCTTCCCTGTGGCGGGGAAGTGCAAACGTCGGCCGAAAACGCGTTTTCCGGCGAAAACGCACGCCACGGCTCTTTCTGAGAAAAAGCAAGCACGGAGGACGAGAACCGCTTTTGCCCTGCGTAGCGTTCCGGGCAGCGGGTAGAACCAGGCAGAGAATTCCCGACTAGCAGCTTCCCTGTGGCGGGGAAGTGCAAACGTACACGTTTTCGGCCGAAAACGCGTTTTCCGGCGAAAACGCACACCACGGCTCTTTCTGATAAAAAGCAAGCACGGAGGACGAGAACCGCTTTTGCCCTGCGTAGCGTTCCGGGCAGCGGGTAGAACCAGGCAGAGAATTCCCGGCTAGCAGCTTCCCTGTGGCGGGGAAGTGCAAACGTACACGTTTTCGGCCGAAAACGCGTTTTCCGGCGAAAACGCACACCACGGCTCTTTCTGAGAAAAAGCAAGCACGGAGGACGAGAACCGCTTTTGCCCTGCGTAGCGTTCCGGGCAGCGGGTAGAACCAGGCAGAGAATTCCCGGCTAGCAGCTTCCCTGTGGCGGGGAAGTGCAAACGTACACGTTTTCGGCCGAAAACGCGTTTTCCGGCGAAAACGCACACCACGGCTCTTTCTGAGAAATAGCAAGCACGGAGGACGAGAACCGCTTTTGCCCTGCGTAGCGTTCCGGGCAGCGGGTAGAACCAGGCAGAGAATTCCCGGCTAGCAGCTTCCCTGTGGCGGGGAAGTGCAAACGTACACGTTTTCGGCCGAAAACGCGTTTTGCGGCGAAAACGCACACCACGGCTCTTTCTGAGAAAAAGCAAGCACGGAGGACGAGAACCGCTTTTGCCCTGCGTAACGTTCCGGGCAGCGGGTAGAACCAGGCAGAGAATTCCCGGCTAGCAGCTTCCCTGTGGCGGGGAAGTGCAAACGTACACGTTTTCGGCCGAAAACGCGTTTGCCGGCGAAAACGCACACCACGGCTCTTTCTGAGAAAAAGCAAGCACGGAGGACGAGAACCGCTTTTGCCCTGCGTAGCGTTCCGGGCAGCGGGTAGAACCAGGCAGAGAATTCCCGGCTAGCAGCTTCCCTGTGGCGGGGAAGTGCAAACGTATACGTTTTCGGCCGAAAACGCGTTTTCCGGCGAAAACGCACACCACGGCTCTTTCTGAGAAAAAGCAAGCACGGAGGACGAGAACCGCTTTTGCCCTGCGTAGCGTTCCGGGCAGCGGGTAGAACCAGGCAGAGAATTCCCGGCTAGCAGCTTCCCTGTGGCGGGGAAGTGCAAACGTACACGTTTTCGGCCGAAAACGCGTTTTCCGGCGAAAACGCACACCACGGCTCTTTCTGAGAAAAAGCAAGCACGGAGGACGAGAACCGCTTTTGCCCTGCGTAGCGTTCCGGGCAGCGGGTAGAACCAGGCAGAGAATTCGCGGCTAGCAGCTTCCCTGTGGCGGGGAAGTGCAAACGTACACGTTTTCGGCCGAAAACGCGTTTTCCGTCGAAAACGCACACCACGGCTCTTTCTGAGAAAAAGCAAGCACGGAGGACGAGAACCGCTTTTGCCCTGCGTAGCGTTCCGGGCAGCGGGTAGAACCAGGCAGAGAATTCCCGGCTAGCAGCTTCCCTGTGGCGGGGAAGTGCAAACGTATACGTTTTCGGCCGAAAACGCGTTTTCCGGCGAAAACGCACACCACGGCTCTTTCTGAGAAAAAGCAAGCACGGAGGACGAGAACCGCTTTTGCCCTGCGTAGCGTTCCGGGCAGCGGGTAGAACCAGGCAGAGAATTCCCGGCTAGCAGCTTCCCTGTGGCGGGGAAGTGCAAACGTACACGTTTTCGGCCGAAAACGCGTTTTCCGGCGAAAACGCACACCACGGCTCTTTCTGATAAAAAGCAAGCACGGAGGACGAGAACCGCTTTTGCCCTGCGTAGCGTTCCGGGCAGCGGGTAGAACCAGGCAGAGAATTCCCGGCTAGCAGCTTCCCTGTGGCGGGGAAGTGCAAACGTACACGTTTTCGGCCGAAAACGCGTTTTCCGGCGAAAACGCACACCACGGCTCTTTCTGAGAAAAAGCAAGCACGGAGGACGAGAACCGCTTTTGCCCTGCGTAGCGTTCCGGGCAGCGGGTAGAACCAGGCAGAGAATTCCCGGCTAGCAGCTTCCCTGTGGTGGGGAAGTGCAAACGTACACGTTTTCGGCCGAAAACGCGTTTTCCGGCGAAAACGCACACCACGGCTCTTTCTGAGAAAAAGCAAGCACGGAGGACGAGAACCGCTTTTGCCCTGCGTAGCGTTCCGGGCAGCGGGTAGAACCAGGCAGAGAATTCCCGGCTAGCAGCTTCCCTGTGGCGGGGAAGTGCAAACGTACACGTTTTCGGCCGAAAACGCGTTTTCCGGCGAAAACGCACACCACGGCTCTTTCTGAGAAAAAGCAAGCACGGAGGACGAGAACCGCTTTTGCCCTGCGTAGCGTTCCGGGCAGCGGGTAGAACCAGGCAGAGAATTCCCGGCTAGCAGCTTCCCTGTGGCGGGGAAGTGCAAACGTACACGTTTTCGGCCGAAAACGCGTTTTCCGGCGAAAACGCACACCACGGCTCTTTCTGAGAAAAAGCAAGCACGGAGGACGAGAACCGCTTTTGCCCTGCGTAGCGTTCCGGGCAGCGGGTAGAACCAGGCAGAGAATTCCCGGCTAGCAGCTTCCCTGTGGCGGGGAAGTGCAAACGTACACGTTTTCGGCCGAAAACGCGTTTGCCGGCGAAAACGCACACCACGGCTCTTTCTGAGAAAAAGCAAGCACGGAGGACGAGAACCGCTTTTGCCCTGCGTAGCGTTCCGGGCAGCGGGTAGAACCAGGCAGAGAATTCCCGGCTAGCAGCTTCCCTGTGGCGGGGAAGTGCAAACGTACACGTTTTCGGCCGAAAACGCGTTTGCCGGCGAAAACGCACACCACGGCTCTTTCTGAGAAAAAGCAAGCACGGAGGACGAGAACCGCTTTTGCCCTGCGTAGCGTTCCGGGCAGCGGGTAGAACCAGGCAGAGAATTCCCGGCTAGCAGCTTCCCTGTGGCGGGGAAGTGCAAACGTACACGTTTTCGGCCGAAAACGCGTTTGCCGGCGAAAACGCACACCACGGCTCTTTCTGAGAAAAAGCAAGCACGGAGGACGAGAACGGCTTTTGCCCTGCGTAGCGTTCCGGGCAGCGGGTAGAACCAGGCAGAGAATTCCCGGCTAGCAGCTTCCCTGTGGCGGGGAAGTGCAAACGTACACGTTTTCGGCCGAAAACGCGTTTGCCGGCGAAAACGCACACCACGGCTCTTTCTGAGAAAAAGCAAGCACGGAGGACGAGAACCGCTTTTGCCCTGCGTAGCGTTCCGGGCAGCGGGTAGAACCAGGCAGAGAATTCCCGGCTAGCAGCTTCCCTGTGGCGGGGAAGTGCAAACGTACACGTTTTCGGCCGAAAACGCGTTTGCCGGCGAAAACGCACACCACGGCTCTTTCTGAGAAAAAGCAAGCACGGAGGACAAGAACCGCTTTTGCCCTGCGTAGCGTTCCGGGCAGCGGGTAGAACCAGGCAGAGAATTCCCGGCTAGCAGCTTCCCTGTGGCGGGGAAGTGCAAACGTCGGCCGAAAACGCGTTTTCCGGCGAAAACGCATGCCACGGCTCTTTCTGAGAAAAAGCAAGCACGGAGGACGAGAACCGCTTTTGCCCTGCGTAGCGTTCCGGGCAGCGGGTAGAACCAGGCAGAGAATTCCCGGCTAGCAGCTTCCCTGTGGCTGGGAAGTGCAAACGTACACGTTTTCGGCCGAAAACGCATTTGCCGACGAAAACGCACACCACAACTCTTTCTGAGAAAAAGCAAGCACGGAGGACGAGAACCGCTTTTGCCCTGCGTAGCGTTCCGGGCAGCGGGTAGAACCAGGCAGAGAATTCCCGACTAGCAGCTTCCCTGTGGCGGGGAAGTGCAAACGTACACGTTTTCGGCCGAAAACGCGTTTGCCGGCGAAAACGCACACCACGGCTCTTTCTGAGAAAAAGCAAGCACGGAGGACGAGAACCGCTTTTGCCCTGCGTAGCGTTCCGGGCAGCGGGTAGAACCAGGCAGACAATTCCCGGCTAGCAGCTTCCCTGTGGCGGGGAAGTGCAAACGTACACGTTTTCGGCCGAAAACGCGTTTTCCGGCGAAAACGCACACCACGGCTCTTTCTGAGAAAAAGCAAGCACGGAGGACGAGAACCGCTTTTGCCCTGCGTAGCGTTCCGGGCAGCGGGTAGAACCAGGCAGAGAATTCCCGGCTAGCAGCTTCCCTGTGGCGGGGAAGTGCAAACGTACACGTTTTCGGCCGAAAACGCGTTTTGCGGCGAAAACGCACACCACGGCTCTTTCTGAGAAAAAGCAAGCACGGAGGACGAGAACCGCTTTTGCCCTGCGTAACGTTCCGGGCAGCGGGTAGAACCAGGCAGAGAATTCCCGGCTAGCAGCTTCCCTGTGGCGGGGAAGTGCAAACGTACACGTTTTCGGCCGAAAACGCGTTTGCCGGCGAAAACGCACACCACGGCTCTTTCTGAGAAAAAGCAAGCACGGAGGACGAGAACCGCTTTTGCCCTGCGTAGCGTTCCGGGCAGCGGGTAGAACCAGGCAGAGAATTCCCGGCTAGCAGCTTCCCTGTGGCGGGGAAGTGCAAACGTATACGTTTTCGGCCGAAAACGCGTTTTCCGGCGAAAACGCACACCACGGCTCTTTCTGAGAAAAAGCAAGCACGGAGGACGAGAACCGCTTTTGCCCTGCGTAGCGTTCCGGGCAGCGGGTAGAACCAGGCAGAGAATTCCCGGCTAGCAGCTTCCCTGTGGCGGGGAAGTGCAAACGTACACGTTTTCGGCCGAAAACGCGTTTTCCGGCGAAAACGCACACCACGGCTCTTTCTGAGAAAAAGCAAGCACGGAGGACGAGAACCGCTTTTGCCCTGCGTAGCGTTCCGGGCAGCGGGTAGAACCAGGCAGAGAATTCGCGGCTAGCAGCTTCCCTGTGGCGGGGAAGTGCAAACGTACACGTTTTCGGCCGAAAACGCGTTTTCCGTCGAAAACGCACACCACGGCTCTTTCTGAGAAAAAGCAAGCACGGAGGACGAGAACCGCTTTTGCCCTGCGTAGCGTTCCGGGCAGCGGGTAGAACCAGGCAGAGAATTCCCGGCTAGCAGCTTCCCTGTGGCGGGGAAGTGCAAACGTATACGTTTTCGGCCGAAAACGCGTTTTCCGGCGAAAACGCACACCACGGCTCTTTCTGAGAAAAAGCAAGCACGGAGGACGAGAACCGCTTTTGCCCTGCGTAGCGTTCCGGGCAGCGGGTAGAACCAGGCAGAGAATTCCCGGCTAGCAGCTTCCCTGTGGCGGGGAAGTGCAAACGTACACGTTTTCGGCCGAAAACGCGTTTTCCGGCGAAAACGCACACCACGGCTCTTTCTGATAAAAAGCAAGCACGGAGGACGAGAACCGCTTTTGCCCTGCGTAGCGTTCCGGGCAGCGGGTAGAACCAGGCAGAGAATTCCCGGCTAGCAGCTTCCCTGTGGCGGGGAAGTGCAAACGTACACGTTTTCGGCCGAAAACGCGTTTTCCGGCGAAAACGCACACCACGGCTCTTTCTGAGAAAAAGCAAGCACGGAGGACGAGAACCGCTTTTGCCCTGCGTAGCGTTCCGGGCAGCGGGTAGAACCAGGCAGAGAATTCCCGGCTAGCAGCTTCCCTGTGGTGGGGAAGTGCAAACGTACACGTTTTCGGCCGAAAACGCGTTTTCCGGCGAAAACGCACACCACGGCTCTTTCTGAGAAAAAGCAAGCACGGAGGACGAGAACCGCTTTTGCCCTGCGTAGCGTTCCGGGCAGCGGGTAGAACCAGGCAGAGAATTCCCGGCTAGCAGCTTCCCTGTGGCGGGGAAGTGCAAACGTACACGTTTTCGGCCGAAAACGCGTTTTCCGGCGAAAACGCACACCACGGCTCTTTCTGAGAAAAAGCAAGCACGGAGGACGAGAACCGCTTTTGCCCTGCGTAGCGTTCCGGGCAGCGGGTAGAACCAGGCAGAGAATTCCCGGCTAGCAGCTTCCCTGTGGCGGGGAAGTGCAAACGTACACGTTTTCGGCCGAAAACGCGTTTTCCGGCGAAAACGCACACCACGGCTCTTTCTGAGAAAAAGCAAGCACGGAGGACGAGAACCGCTTTTGCCCTGCGTAGCGTTCCGGGCAGCGGGTAGAACCAGGCAGAGAATTCCCGGCTAGCAGCTTCCCTGTGGCGGGGAAGTGCAAACGTACACGTTTTCGGCCGAAAACGCGTTTGCCGGCGAAAACGCACACCACGGCTCTTTCTGAGAAAAAGCAAGCACGGAGGACGAGAACCGCTTTTGCCCTGCGTAGCGTTCCGGGCAGCGGGTAGAACCAGGCAGAGAATTCCCGGCTAGCAGCTTCCCTGTGGCGGGGAAGTGCAAACGTACACGTTTTCGGCCGAAAACGCGTTTGCCGGCGAAAACGCACACCACGGCTCTTTCTGAGAAAAAGCAAGCACGGAGGACGAGAACCGCTTTTGCCCTGCGTAGCGTTCCGGGCAGCGGGTAGAACCAGGCAGAGAATTCCCGGCTAGCAGCTTCCCTGTGGCGGGGAAGTGCAAACGTACACGTTTTCGGCCGAAAACGCGTTTGCCGGCGAAAACGCACACCACGGCTCTTTCTGAGAAAAAGCAAGCACGGAGGACGAGAACGGCTTTTGCCCTGCGTAGCGTTCCGGGCAGCGGGTAGAACCAGGCAGAGAATTCCCGGCTAGCAGCTTCCCTGTGGCGGGGAAGTGCAAACGTACACGTTTTCGGCCGAAAACGCGTTTGCCGGCGAAAACGCACACCACGGCTCTTTCTGAGAAAAAGCAAGCACGGAGGACGAGAACCGCTTTTGCCCTGCGTAGCGTTCCGGGCAGCGGGTAGAACCAGGCAGAGAATTCCCGGCTAGCAGCTTCCCTGTGGCGGGGAAGTGCAAACGTACACGTTTTCGGCCGAAAACGCGTTTGCCGGCGAAAACGCACACCACGGCTCTTTCTGAGAAAAAGCAAGCACGGAGGACAAGAACCGCTTTTGCCCTGCGTAGCGTTCCGGGCAGCGGGTAGAACCAGGCAGAGAATTCCCGGCTAGCAGCTTCCCTGTGGCGGGGAAGTGCAAACGTCGGCCGAAAACGCGTTTTCCGGCGAAAACGCATGCCACGGCTCTTTCTGAGAAAAAGCAAGCACGGAGGACGAGAACCGCTTTTGCCCTGCGTAGCGTTCCGGGCAGCGGGTAGAACCAGGCAGAGAATTCCCGGCTAGCAGCTTCCCTGTGGCTGGGAAGTGCAAACGTACACGTTTTCGGCCGAAAACGCATTTGCCGACGAAAACGCACACCACAACTCTTTCTGAGAAAAAGCAAGCACGGAGGACGAGAACCGCTTTTGCCCTGCGTAGCGTTCCGGGCAGCGGGTAGAACCAGGCAGAGAATTCCCGACTAGCAGCTTCCCTGTGGCGGGGAAGTGCAAACGTACACGTTTTCGGCCGAAAACGCGTTTTCCGGCGAAAACGCACACCACGGCTCTTTCTGAGAAAAAGCAAGCACGGAGGACGAGAACCGCTTTTGCCCTGCGTAGCGTTCCGGGCAGCGGGTAGAACCAGGCAGAGAATTCCCGGCTAGCAGCTTCCCTGTGGCGGGGAAGTGCAAACGTAGACGTTTTCGGCCGAAAACGCTTTTTCCGGCGAAAACGCACACCACGGCTCTTTCTGAAAAAAAGCAAGCACGGAGGACGAGAACCGCTTTTGCCCTGCGTAGCGTTCCGGGCAGCGGGTAGAACCAGGCAGAGAATTCCCGGCTAGCAGCTTCCCTGTGGCGGGGAAGTGCAAACGTACACGTTTTCGGCCGAAAACGCGTTTGCCGGCGAAAACGCACACCACGGCTCTTTCTGAGAAAAAGCAAGCACGGAGGACGAGAACCGATTTTGCCCTGCGTAGCGTTCCGGGCAGCGGGTAGAACCAGGCAGAGAATTCGCGGCTAGCAGCTTCCCTGTGGCGGGGAAGTGCAAACGTACACGTTTTCGGCCGAAAACGCGTTTTCCGGCGAAAACGCACACCACGGCTCTTTCTGAGAAAAAGCAAGCACGGAGGACGAGAACCGCTTTTGCCCTGCGTAGCGTTCCGGGCAGCGGGTAGAACCAGGCAGAGAATTCCCGGCTAGCAGCTTCCCTGTGGCGGGGAAGTGCAAACGTACACGTTTTCGGCCGAAAACGCGTTTGCCGGCGAAAACGCACACCACGGCTCTTTCTGAGAAAAAGCAAGCACGGAGGACAAGAACCGCTTTTGCCCTGCGTAGCGTTCCGGGCAGCGGGTAGAACCAGGCAGAGAATTCCCGGCTAGCAGCTTCCCTGTGGCGGGGAAGTGCAAACGTACACGTTTTCGGCCGAAAACGCGTTTGCCGGCGAAAACGCACACCACGGCTCTTTCTGAGAAAAAGCAAGCACGGAGGACGAGAACCGCTTTTGCCCTGCGTAGCGTTCCGGGCAGCGGGTAGAACCAGGCAGAGAATTCCAGGCTAGCAGCTTCCCTGTGGCGGGGAAGTGCAAACGTACACGTTTTCGGCCGAAAACGCGTTTTCCGGCGAAAACGCACACCACGGCTCTTTCTGAGAAAAAGCAAGCACGGAGGACGAGAACCGCTTTTGCCCTGCGTAGCGTTCCGGGCAGCGGGTAGAACCAGGCAGACAATTCCCGGCTAGCAGCTTCCCTGTGGCGGGGAAGTGCAAACGTACACGTTTTCGGCCGAAAACGCGTTTGCCGGCGAAAACGCACACCACGGCTCTTTCTGAGAAAAAGCAAGCACGGAGGACGAGAACCGCTTTTGCCCTGCGTAGCGTTCCGGGCAGCGGGTAGAACCAGGCAGAGAATTCCCGGCTAGCAGCTTCCCTGTGGCGGGGAAGTGCAAACGTACACGTTTTCGGCCGAAAACGCGTTTGCCGGCGAAAACGCACACCACGGCTCTTTCTGAGAAAAAGCAAGCACGGAGGACGAGAACCGCTTTTGCCCTGCGTAGCGTTCCGGGCAGCGGGTAGAACCAGGCAGAGAATTCGCGGCTAGCAGCTTCCCTGTGGCGGGGAAGTGCAAACGTACACGTTTTCGGCCGAAAACGCATTTGCCGGCGAAAACGCACACCACGGCTCTTTCTGAGAAAAAGCAAGCACGGAGGACGAGAACCGCTTTTGCCCTGCGTAGCGTTCCGGGCAGCGGGTAGAACCAGGCAGAGAATTCCCGGCTAGCAGCTTCCCTGTGGCGGGGAAGTGCAAACGTACACGTTTTCGGCCGAAAACGCGTTTGCCGGCGAAAACGCACACCACGGCTCTTTCTGAGAAAAAGCAAGCACGGAGGACGAGAACCGATTTTGCCCTGCGTAGCGTTCCGGGCAGCGGGTAGAACCAGGCAGAGAATTCCCGGCTAGCAGCTTCCCTGTGGCGGGGAAGTGCAAACGTACACGTTTTCGGCCGAAAACGCGTTTGCCGGCGAAAACGCACACCACGGCTCTTTCTGAGAAAAAGCAAGCACGGAGGACGAGAACGGCTTTTGCCCTGCGTAGCGTTCCGGGCAGCGGGTAGAACCAGGCAGAGAATTCCCGGCTAGCAGCTTCCCTGTGGCGGGGAAGTGCAAACGTACACGTTTTCGGCCGAAAACGCGTTTGCCGGCGAAAACGCACACCACGGCTCTTTCTGAGAAAAAGCAAGCACGGAGGACGAGAACCGCTTTTGCCCTGCGTAGCGTTCCGGGCAGCGGGTAGAACCAGGCAGAGAATTCCCGGCTAGCAGCTTCCCTGTGGCGGGGAAGTGCAAACGTACACGTTTTCGGCCGAAAACGCGTTTGCCGGCGAAAACGCACACCACGGCTCTTTCTGAGAAAAAGCAAGCACGGAGGACGAGAACCGCTTTTGCCCTGCGTAGCGTTCCGGGCAGCGGGTAGAACCAGGCAGAGAATTCCCGGCTAGCAGCTTCCCTGTGGCGGGGAAGTGCAAACGTACACGTTTTCGGCCGAAAACGCGTTTGCCGGCGAAAACGCACACCACGGCTCTTTCTGAGAAAAAGCAAGCACGGAGGACGAGAACGGCTTTTGCCCTGCGTAGCGTTCCGGGCAGCGGGTAGAACCAGGCAGAGAATTCCCGGCTAGCAGCTTCCCTGTGGCGGGGAAGTGCAAACGTACACGTTTTCGGCCGAAAACGCGTTTTCCGGCGAAAACGCACACCACGGCTCTTTCTGAGAAAAAGCAAGCACGGAGGACGAGAACCGCTTTTGCCCTGCGTAGCGTTCCGGGCAGCGGGTAGAACCAGGCAGAGAATTCCCGGCTAGCAGCTTCCCTGTGGCGGGGAAGTGCAAACGTACACGTTTTCGGCCGAAAACGCGTTTTCCGGCGAAAACGCACACCACGGCTCTTTCTGAGAAAAAGCAAGCACGGAGGACAAGAACCGCTTTTGCCCTGCGTAGCGTTCCGGGCAGCGGGTAGAACCAGGCAGAGAATTCCCGGCTAGCAGCTTCCCTGTGGCGGGGAAGTGCAAACGTCGGCCGAAAACGCGTTTTCCGGCGAAAACGCACGCCACGGCTCTTTCTGAGAAAAAGCAAGCACGGAGGACGAGAACCGCTTTTGCCCTGCGTAGCGTTCCGGGCAGCGGGTAGAACCAGGCAGAGAATTCCCGGCTAGCAGCTTCCCTGTGGCGGGGAAGTGCAAACGTACACGTTTTCGGCCGAAAACGCATTTGCCGGCGAAAACGCACACCACGGCTCTTTCTGAGAAAAAGCAAGCACGGAGGACGAGAACCGCTTTTGCCCTGCGTAGCGTTCCGGGCAGCGGGTAGAACCAGGCAGACAATTCCCGACTAGCAGCTTCCCTGTGGCGGGGAAGTGCAAACGTACACGTTTTCGGCCGAAAACGCGTTTTCCGGCGAAAACGCACACCACGGCTCTTTCTGAGAAAAAGCAAGCACGGAGGACGAGAACCGCTTTTGCCCTGCGTAGCGTTCCGGGCAGCGGGTAGAACCAGGCAGAGAATTCCCGGCTAGCAGCTTCCCTGTGGCGGGGAAGTGCAAACGTACACGTTTTCGGCCGAAAACGCGTTTGCCGGCGAAAACGCACACCACGGCTCTTTCTGAGAAAAAGCAAGCACGGAGGACGAGAACCGCTTTTGCCCTGCGTAGCGTTCCGGGCAGCGGGTAGAACCAGGCAGAGAATTCCCGGCTAGCAGCTTCCCTGTGGCGGGGAAGTGCAAACGTACACGTTTTCGGCCGAAAACGCGTTTGCCGGCGAAAACGCACACCACGGCTCTTTCTGAGAAAAAGCAAGCACGGAGGACGAGAACCGATTTTGCCCTGCGTAGCGTTCCGGGCAGCGGGTAGAACCAGGCAGAGAATTCGCGGCTAGCAGCTTCCCTGTGGCGGGGAAGTGCAAACGTACACGTTTTCGGCCGAAAACGCGTTTTCCGGCGAAAACGCTCACCACGGCTCTTTCTGAGAAAAAGCAAGCACGGAGGACGAGAACCGCTTTTGCCCTGCGTAGCGTTCCGGGCAGCGGGTAGAACCAGGCAGAGAATTCCCGGCTAGCAGCTTCCCTGTGGCGGGGAAGTGCAAACGTACACGTTTTCGGCCGAAAACGCGTTTGCCGGCGAAAACGCACACCACGGCTCTTTCTGAGAAAAAAGCAAGCACGGAGGACAAGAACCGCTTTTGCCCTGCGTAGCGTTCCGGGCAGCGGGTAGAACCAGGCAGAGAATTCCCGGCTAGCAGCTTCCCTGTGGCGGGGAAGTGCAAACGTACACGTTTTCGGCCGAAAACGCGTTTTGCGGCGAAAACGCACACCACGGCTCTTTCTGAGAAAAAGCAAGCACGGAGGACGAGAACCGATTTTGCCCTGCGTAGCGTTCCGGGCAGCGGGTAGAACCAGGCAGAGAATTCCCGGCTAGCAGCTTCCCTGTGGCGGGGAAGTGCAAACGTACACGTTTTCGGCCGAAAACGCGTTTGCCGGCGAAAACGCACACCACGGCTCTTTCTGAGAAAAAGCAAGCACGGAGGACGAGAACCGCTTTTGCCCTGCGTAGCGTTCCGGGCAGCGGGTAGAACCAGGCAGAGAATTCCCGGCTAGCAGCTTCCCTGTGGCGGGGAAGTGCAAACGTACACGTTTTCGGCCGAAAACGCGTTTTCCGGCGAAAACGCACGCCACGGCTCTTTCTGAGAAAAAGCAAGCACGGAGGACGAGAACCGCTTTTGCCCTGCGTAGCGTTCCGGGCAGCGGGTAGAACCAGGCAGAGAATTCCCGGCTAGCAGCTTCCCTGTGGCGGGGAAGTGCAAACGTACACGTTTTCGGCCGAAAACGCATTTGCCGGCGAAAACGCACACCACGGCTCTTTCTGAGAAAAAGCAAGCACGGAGGACGAGAACCGCTTTTGCCCTGCGTAGCGTTCCGGGCAGCGGGTAGAACCAGGCAGACAATTCCCGACTAGCAGCTTCCCTGTGGCGGGGAAGTGCAAACGTACACGTTTTCGGCCGAAAACGCGTTTTCCGGCGAAAACGCACACCACGGCTCTTTCTGAGAAAAAGCAAGCACGGAGGACGAGAACCGCTTTTGCCCTGCGTAGCGTTCCGGGCAGCGGGTAGAACCAGGCAGAGAATTCCCGGCTAGCAGCTTCCCTGTGGCGGGGAAGTGCAAACGTACACGTTTTCGGCCGAAAACGCGTTTGCCGGCGAAAACGCACACCACGGCTCTTTCTGAGAAAAAGCAAGCACGGAGGACGAGAACCGCTTTTGCCCTGCGTAGCGTTCCGGGCAGCGGGTAGAACCAGGCAGAGAATTCCCGGCTAGCAGCTTCCCTGTGGCGGGGAAGTGCAAACGTACACGTTTTCGGCCGAAAACGCGTTTGCCGGCGAAAACGCACACCACGGCTCTTTCTGAGAAAAAGCAAGCACGGAGGACGAGAACCGATTTTGCCCTGCGTAGCGTTCCGGGCAGCGGGTAGAACCAGGCAGAGAATTCGCGGCTAGCAGCTTCCCTGTGGCGGGGAAGTGCAAACGTACACGTTTTCGGCCGAAAACGCGTTTTCCGGCGAAAACGCTCACCACGGCTCTTTCTGAGAAAAAGCAAGCACGGAGGACGAGAACCGCTTTTGCCCTGCGTAGCGTTCCGGGCAGCGGGTAGAACCAGGCAGAGAATTCCCGGCTAGCAGCTTCCCTGTGGCGGGGAAGTGCAAACGTACACGTTTTCGGCCGAAAACGCGTTTGCCGGCGAAAACGCACACCACGGCTCTTTCTGAGAAAAAAGCAAGCACGGAGGACAAGAACCGCTTTTGCCCTGCGTAGCGTTCCGGGCAGCGGGTAGAACCAGGCAGAGAATTCCCGGCTAGCAGCTTCCCTGTGGCGGGGAAGTGCAAACGTACACGTTTTCGGCCGAAAACGCGTTTTGCGGCGAAAACGCACACCACGGCTCTTTCTGAGAAAAAGCAAGCACGGAGGACGAGAACCGATTTTGCCCTGCGTAGCGTTCCGGGCAGCGGGTAGAACCAGGCAGAGAATTCCCGGCTAGCAGCTTCCCTGTGGCGGGGAAGTGCAAACGTACACGTTTTCGGCCGAAAACGCGTTTGCCGGCGAAAACGCACACCACGGCTCTTTCTGAGAAAAAGCAAGCACGGAGGACGAGAACCGCTTTTGCCCTGCGTAGCGTTCCGGGCAGCGGGTAGAACCAGGCAGAGAATTCCCGGCTAGCAGCTTCCCTGTGGCGGGGAAGTGCAAACGTACACGTTTTCGGCCGAAAACGCGTTTGCCGGCGAAAACGCACACCACGGCTCTTTCTGAGAAAAAGCAAGCACGGAGGACGAGAACCGCTTTTGCCCTGCGTAGCGTTCCGGGCAGCGGGTAGAACCAGGCAGAGAATTCCCGGCTAGCAGCTTCCCTGTGGCGGGGAAGTGCAAACGTACACGTTTTCGGCCGAAAACGCGTTTTCCGGCGAAAACGCACACCACGGCTCTTTCTGAGAAAAAGCAAGCACGGAGGACGAGAACCGCTTTTGCCCTGCGTAGCGTTCCGGGCAGCGGGTAGAACCAGGCAGACAATTCCCGGCTAGCAGCTTCCCTGTGGCGGGGAAGTGCAAACGTACACGTTTTCGGCCGAAAACGCGTTTGCCGGCGAAAACGCACACCACGGCTCTTTCTGAGAAAAAGCAAGCACGGAGGACGAGAACCGCTTTTGCCCTGCGTAGCGTTCCGGGCAGCGGGTAGAACCAGGCAGAGAATTCCCGGCTAGCAGCTTCCCTGTGGCGGGGAAGTGCAAACGTACACGTTTTCGGCCGAAAACGCGTTTTCCGGCGAAAACGCACACCACGGCTCTTTCTGAGAAAAAGCAAGCACGGAGGACGAGAACCGATTTTGCCCTGCGTAGCGTTCCGGGCAGCGGGTAGAACCAGGCAGAGAATTCCCGGCTAGCAGCTTCCCTGTGGCGGGGAAGTGCAAACGTACACGTTTTCGGCCGAAAACGCGTTTTCCGGCGAAAACGCACACCACGGCTCTTTCTGAGAAAAAGCAAGCACGGAGGACGAGAACCGCTTTTGCCCTGCGTAGCGTTCCGGGCAGCGGGTAGAACCAGGCAGAGAATTCCCGGCTAGCAGCTTCCCTGTGACGGGGAAGTGCAAACGTACACGTTTTCGGCCGAAAACGCGTTTTCCGGCGAAAAGGCACACCACGGCTCTTTCTGAGAAAAAGCAAGCACGGAGGACGAGAACCGCTTTTGCCCTGCGTAGCGTTCCGGGCAGCGGGTAGAACCAGGCAGAGAATTCCCGGCTAGCAGCTTCCCTGTGGCGGGGAAGTGCAAACGTACACGTTTTCGGCCGAAAACGCGTTTTCCGGCGAAAACGCACACCACGGCTCTTTCTGAGAAAAAGCAAGCACGGAGGACGAGAACCGCTTTTGCCCTGCGTAGCGTTCCGGGCAGCGGGTAGAGCCAGGCAGAGAATTCCCGGCTAGCAGCTTCCCTGTGGCGGGGAAGTGCAAACGTACACGTTTTCGGCCGAAAACGCGTTTTCCGGCGAAAACGCACACCACGGCTCTTTCTGAGAAAAAGCAAGCACGGAGGACGAGAACTGCTTTTGCCCTGCGTAGCGTTCCGGGCAGCGGGTAGAACCTGGCAGAGAATTCCGGCTAGCAGCTTCCCTGTGGCGGGGAAGTGCAAACGTACACGTTTTCGGCCGAAAACGCGTTTTCCGGCGAAAACGCACACCACGGCTCTTTCTGAGAAAAAGCAAGCACGGAGGACGAGAACCGCTTTTGCCCTGCGTAGCGTTCCGGGCAGCGGGTAGAACCAGGCAGAGAATTCCCGGCTAGCAGCTTCCCTGTGGCGGGGAAGTGCAAACGTACACGTTTTCGGCCGAAAACGCGTTTGCCGGCGAAAACGCACACCACGGCTCTTTCTGAGAAAAAGCAAGCACGGAGGACGAGAACCGCTTTTGCCCTGCGTAGCGTTCCGGGCAGCGGGTAGAACCAGGCAGAGAATTCCCGGCTAGCAGCTTCCCTGTGGCGGGGAAGTGCAAACGTACACGTTTTCGGCCGAAAACGCGTTTGCCGGCGAAAACGCACACCACGGCTCTTTCTGAGAAAAAGCAAGCACGGAGGACGAGAACCGCTTTTGCCCTGCGTAGCGTTCCGGGCAGCGGGTAGAACCAGGCAGAGAATTCCCGGCTAGCAGCTTCCCTGTGGCGGGGAAGTGCAAACGTACACGTTTTCGGCCGAAAACGCGTTTTCCGGCGAAAACGCACACCACGGCTCTTTCTGAGAAAAAGCAAGCACGGAGGACGAGAACCGCTTTTGCCCTGCGTAGCGTTCCGGGCAGCGGGTAGAACCAGGCAGACAATTCCCGGCTAGCAGCTTCCCTGTGGCGGGGAAGTGCAAACGTACACGTTTTCGGCCGAAAACGCGTTTGCCGGCGAAAACGCACACCACGGCTCTTTCTGAGAAAAAGCAAGCACGGAGGACGAGAACCGCTTTTGCCCTGCGTAGCGTTCCGGGCAGCGGGTAGAACCAGGCAGAGAATTCGCGGCTAGCAGCTTCCCTGTGGCGGGGAAGTGCAAACGTACACGTTTTCGGCCGAAAACGCGTTTGCCGGCGAAAACGCACACCACGGCTCTTTCTGAGAAAAAGCAAGCACGGAGGACGAGAACCGCTTTTGCCCTGCGTAGCGTTCCGGGCAGCGGGTAGAACCAGGCAGAGAATTCCCGGCTAGCAGCTTCCCTGTGGCGGGGAAGTGCAAACGTACACGTTTTCGGCCGAAAACGCGTTTTCCGGCGAAAACGCACACCACGGCTCTTTCTGAGAAAAAGCAAGCACGGAGGACGAGAACCGCTTTTGCCCTGCATAGCGTTCCGGGCAGCGGGTAGAACCAGGCAGAGAATTCCCGGCTAGCAGCTTCCCTGTGGCGGGGAAGTGCAAACGTACACGTTTTCGGCCGAAAACGCGTTTTCCGGCGAAAACGCACACCACGGCTCTTTCTGAGAAAAAGCAAGCCCGGAGGACGAGAACCGCTTTTGCCCTGCGTAGCGTTCCGGGCAGCGGGTAGAACCAGGCAGAGAATTCCCGGCTAGCAGCTTCCCTGTGGCGGGGAAGTGCAAACGTACACGTTTTCGGCCGAAAACGCGTTTTCCGGCGAAAACGCACGCCACGGCTCTTTCTGAGAAAAAGCAAGCACGGAGGACGAGAACCGCTTTTGCCCTGCGTAGCGTTCCGGGCAGCGGGTAGAACCAGGCAGAGAATTCCCGGCTAGCAGCTTCCCTGTGGCGGGGAAGTGCAAACGTACACGTTTTCGGCCGAAAACGCGTTTTCCGGCGAAAACGCACACCACGGCTCTTTCTGAGAAAAAGCAAGCACGGAGGACGAGAACCGCTTTTGCCCTGCGTAGCGTTCCGGGCAGCGGGTAGAACCAGGCAGAGAATTCACGGCTAGCAGCTTCCCTGTGGCGGGGAAGTGCAAACGTACACGTTTTCGGCCGAAAACGCGTTTTCCGGCGAAAACGCACACCACGGCTCTTTCTGAGATAAAGCAAGCACGGAGGACGAGAACCGCTTTTGCCCTGCGTAGCGTTCCGGGCAGCGGGTAGAACCAGGCAGAGAATTCCCGGCTAGCAGCTTCCCTGTGGAGGGGAAGTGCAAACGTACACGTTTTCGGCCGAAAACGCGTTTTCCGGCGAAAACGCACACCACGGCTCTTTCTGAGAAAAAGCAAGCACGGAGGACGAGAACCGCTTTTGCCCTGCGTAGCGTTCCGGGCAGCGGGTAGAACCAGGCAGAGAATTCCCGGCTAGCAGCTTCCCTGTGGCGGGGAAGTGCAAACGTACACGTTTTCGGCCGAAAACGCGTTTTCCGGCCAAAACGCACACCACGGCTCTTTCTGAGAAAAAGCAAGCACGGAGGACGAGAACCGCTTTTGCCCTGCGTAGCGTTCCGGGCAGCGGGTAGAACCAGGCAGAGAATTCCCGGCTAGCAGCTTCCCTGTGGCGGGGAAGTGCAAACGTACACGTTTTCGGCCGAAAACGCGTTTTCCGGCGAAAACGCACACCACGGCTCTTTCTGAGAAAAAGCAAGCACGGAGGACGAGAACCGCTTTTGCCCTGCGTAGCGTTCCGGGCAGCGGGTAGAACCAGGCAGAGAATTCGCGGCTAGCAGCTTCCCTGTGGCGGGGAAGTGCAAACGTACACGTTTTCGGCCGAAAACGCGTTTTCCGGCGAAAACGCACACCACGGCTCTTTCTGAGAAAAAGCAAGCACGGAGGACGAGAACCGCTTTTGCCCTGCGTAGCGTTCCGGGCAGCGGGTAGAACCAGGCAGAGAATTCGCGGCTAGCAGCTTCCCTGTGGCGGGGAAGTGCAAACGTACACGTTTTCGGCCGAAAACGCGTTTTCCGGCGAAAACGCACACCACGGCTCTTTCTGAGAAAAAGCAAGCACGGAGGACGAGAACCGCTTTTGCCCTGCATAGCGTTCCGGGCAGCGGGTAGAACCAGGCAGAGAATTCCCGGCTAGCAGCTTCCCTGTGGCGGGGAAGTGCAAACGTACACGTTTTCGGCCGAAAACGCGTTTTCCGGCGAAAACGCACACCACGGCTCTTTCTGAGAAAAAGCAAGCACGGAGGACGAGAACCGCTTTTGCCCTGCGTAGCGTTCCGGGCAGCGGGTAGAACCAGGCAGAGAATTCCCGGCTAGCAGCTTCCCTGTGGCGGGGAAGTGCAAACGTACACGTTTTCGGCCGAAAACGCGTTTTCCGGCGAAAACGCACACCACGGCTCTTTCTGAGATAAAGCAAGCACGGAGGACGAGAACCGCTTTTGCCCTGCGTAGCGTTCCGGGCAGCGGGTAGAACCAGGCAGAGAATTCCCGGCTAGCAGCTTCCCTGTGGAGGGGAAGTGCAAACGTACACGTTTTCGGCCGAAAACGCGTTTTCCGGCGAAAACGCACACCACGGCTCTTTCTGAGAAAAAGCAAGCACGGAGGACGAGAACCGCTTTTGCCCTGCGTAGCGTTCCGGGCAGCGGGTAGAACCAGGCAGAGAATTCCCGGCTAGCAGCTTCCCTGTGGCGGGGAAGTGCAAACGTACACGTTTTCGGCCGAAAACGCGTTTTCCGGCCAAAACGCACACCACGGCTCTTTCTGAGAAAAAGCAAGCACGGAGGACGAGAACCGCTTTTGCCCTGCGTAGCGTTCCGGGCAGCGGGTAGAACCAGGCAGAGAATTCCCGGCTAGCAGCTTCCCTGTGGCGGGGAAGTGCAAACGTACACGTTTTCGGCCGAAAACGCGTTTTCCGGCGAAAACGCACACCACGGCTCTTTCTGAGAAAAAGCAAGCACGGAGGACGAGAACCGCTTTTGCCCTGCGTAGCGTTCCGGGCAGCGGGTAGAACCAGGCAGAGAATTCGCGGCTAGCAGCTTCCCTGTGGCGGGGAAGTGCAAACGTACACGTTTTCGGCCGAAAACGCGTTTTCCGGCGAAAACGCACACCACGGCTCTTTCTGAGAAAAAGCAAGCACGGAGGACGAGAACCGCTTTTGCCCTGCGTAGCGTTCCGGGCAGCGGGTAGAACCAGGCAGAGAATTCGCGGCTAGCAGCTTCCCTGTGGCGGGGAAGTGCAAACGTACACGTTTTCGGCCGAAAACGCGTTTTCCGGCGAAAACGCACACCACGGCTCTTTCTGAGAAAAAGCAAGCACGGAGGACGAGAACCGCTTTTGCCCTGCGTAGCGTTCCGGGCAGCGGGTAGAACCAGGCAGAGAATTCCCGGCTAGCAGCTTCCCTGTGGCGGGGAAGTGCAAACGTACACGTTTTCGGCCGAAAACGCATTTGCCGGCGAAAACGCACACCACGGCTCTTTCTGAGAAAAAGCAAGCACGGAGGACGAGAACCGCTTTTGCCCTGCGTAGCGTTCCGGGCAGCGGGTAGAACCAGGCAGAGAATTCCCGGCTAGCAGCTTCCCTGTGACGGGGAAGTGCAAACGTACACGTTTTCGGCCGAAAACGCGTTTTCCGGCGAAAAGGCACACCACAGCTCTTTCTGAGAAAAAGCAAGCACGGAGGACGAGAACCGCTATTGCCCTGCGTAGCGTTCCGGGCAGCGGGTAGAACCAGGCAGAGAATTCCCGGCTAGCAGCTTCCCTGTGGCGGGGAAGTGCAAACGTACACGTTTTCGGCCGAAAACGCGTTTTCCGGCGAAAACGCACACCACGGCTCTTTCTGAGAAAAAGCAAGCACGGAGGACGAGAACCGCTTTTGCCCTGCGTAGCGTTCCGGGCAGCGGGTAGAGCCAGGCAGAGAATTCCCGGCTAGCAGCTTCCCTGTGGCGGGGAAGTGCAAACGTACACGTTTTCGGCCGAAAACGCGTTTTCCGGCGAAAACGCACACCACGGCTCTTTCTGAGAAAAAGCAAGCACGGAGGACGAGAACTGCTTTTGCCCTGCGTAGCGTTCCGGGCAGCGGGTAGAACCTGGCAGAGAATTCCCGGCTAGCAGCTTCCCTGTGGCGGGGAAGTGCAAACGTACACGTTTTCGGCCGAAAACGCGTTTTCCGGCGAAAACGCACACCACGGCTCTTTCTGAGAAAAAGCAAGCACGGAGGACGAGAACCGCTTTTGCCCTGCGTAGCGTTCCGGGCAGCGGGTAGAACCAGGCAGAGAATTCCCGGCTAGCAGCTTCCCTGTGGCGGGGAAGTGCAAACGTACACGTTTTCGGCCGAAAACGCGTTTTCCGGCGAAAACGCACACCACGGCTCTTTCTGAGAAAAAGCAAGCACGGAGGACGAGAACCGCTTTTGCCCTGCGTAGCGTTCCGGGCAGCGGGTAGAACCAGGCAGAGAATTCCCGGCTAGCAGCTTCCCTGTGGCGGGGAAGTGCAAACGTACACGTTTTCGGCCGAAAACGCGTTTGCCGGCGAAAACGCACACCACGGCTCTTTCTGAGAAAAAGCAAGCACGGAGGACGAGAACCGCTTTTGCCCTGCGTAGCGTTCCGGGCAGCGGGTAGAACCAGGCAGACAATTCCCGGCTAGCAGCTTCCCTGTGGCGGGGAAGTGCAAACGTACACGTTTTCGGCCGAAAACGCGTTTTCCGGCGAAAACGCACACCACGGCTCTTTCTGAGAAAAAGCAAGCACGGAGGACGAGAACCGCTTTTGCCCTGCGTAGCGTTCCGGGCAGCGGGTAGAACCAGGCAGAGAATTCCCGACTAGCAGCTTCCCTGTGGCGGGGAAGTGCAAACGTACACGTTTTCGGCCGAAAACGCGTTTTCCGGCGAAAACGCACACCACGGCTCTTTCTGAGAAAAAGCAAGCACGGAGGACGAGAACCGCTTTTGCCCTGCGTAGCGTTCCGGGCAGCGGGTAGAACCAGGCAGAGAATTCCCGGCTAGCAGCTTCCCTGTGGCGGGGAAGTGCAAACGTACACGTTTTCGGCCGAAAACGCGTTTTCCGGCGAAAACGCACACCACGGCTCTTTCTGAGAAAAAGCAAGCACGGAGGACGAGAACCGCTTTTGCCCTGCGTAGCGTTCCGGGCAGCGGGTAGAACCAGGCAGAGAATTCCCGGCTAGCAGCTTCCCTGTGGCGGGGAAGTGCAAACGTACACGTTTTCGGCCGAAAACGCGTTTGCCGGCGAAAACGCACACCACGGCTCTGTCTGAGAAAAAGCAAGCACGGAGGACGAGAACCGCTTTTGCCCTGCGTAGCGTTCCGGGCAGCGGGTAGAACCAGGCAGAGAATTCCCGGCTAGCAGCTTCCCTGTGGCGGGGAAGTGCAAACGTACACGTTTTCGGCCGAAAACGCGTTTTCCGGCGAAAACGCACACCACGGCTCTTTCTGAGAAAAAGCAAGCACGGAGGACGAGAACCGCTTTTGCCCTGCGTAGCGTTCCGGGCAGCGGGTAGAACCAGGCAGAGAATTCCCGGCTAGCAGCTTCCCTGTGGCGGGGAAGTGCAAACGTACACGTTTTCGGCCGAAAACGCGTTTGCCGGCGAAAACGCACACCACGGCTCTTTCTGAGAAAAAGCAAGCACGGAGGACGAGAACCGCTTTTGCCCTGCGTAGCGTTCCGGGCAGCGGGTAGAACCAGGCAGAGAATTCCCGGCTAGCAGCTTCCCTGTGGCGGGGAAGTGCAAACGTACACGTTTTTTCGGCCGAAAACGCGTTTTCCGGCGAAAACGCACACCACGGCTCTTTCTGAGAAAAAGCAAGCACGGAGGACGAGAACCGCTTTTGCCCTGCGTAGCGTTCCGGGCAGCGGGTAGAACCAGGCAGAGAATTCCCGGCTAGCAGCTTCCCTGTGGCGGGGAAGTGCAAACGTACACGTTTTCGGCCGAAAACGCGTTTTCCGGCGAAAACGCACACCACGGCTCTTTCTGAGAAAAAGCAAGCACGGAGGACGAGAACCGCTTTTGCCCTGCGTAGCGTTCCGGGCAGCGGGTAGAACCAGGCAGAGAATTCCCGGCTAGCAGCTTCCCTGTGGCGGGGAAGTGCAAACGTACTCGTTTTCGGCCGAAAACGCGTTTTCCGGCGAAAACGCACACCACGGCTCTTTCTGAGAAAAAGCAAGCACGGAGGACGAGAACCGCTTTTGCCCTGCGTAGCGTTCCGGGCAGCGGGTAGAACCAGGCAGAGAATTCCCGGCTAGCAGCTTCCCTGTGGCGGGGAAGTGCAAACGTACACGTTTTCGGCCGAAAACGCGTTTGCCGGCGAAAACGCACACCACGGCTCTTTCTGAGAAAAAGCAAGCACGGAGGACGAGAACCGCTTTTGCCCTGCGTAGCGTTCCGGGCAGCGGGTAGAACCAGGCAGAGAATTCCCGGCTAGCAGCTTCCCTGTGGCGGGGAAGTGCAAACGTACACGTTTTCGGCCGAAAACGCGTTTTCCGGCGAAAACGCACACCACGGCTCTTTCTGAGAAAAAGCAAGCACGGAGGACGAGAACCGCTTTTGCCCTGCGTAGCTTTCCGGGCAGCGGGTAGAACCAGGCATAGAATTCGCGGCTAGCAGCTTCCCTGTGGCGGGGAAGTGCAAACGTACACGTTTTCGGCCGAAAACGCGTTTTCCGGCGAAAACGCACACCACGGCTCTTTCTGAGAAAAAGCAAGCACGGAGGACGAGAACCGCTTTTGCCCTGCGTAGCGTTCCGGGCAGCGGGTAGAACCAGGCAGAGAATTCCCGGCTAGCAGCTTCCCTGTGGCGGGGAAGTGCAAACGTACACGTTTTCGGCCGAAAACGCGTTTGCCGGCGAAAACGCACACCACGGCTCTTTCTGAGAAAAAGCAAGCACGGAGGACGAGAACCGCTTTTGCCCTGCGTAGCGTTCCGGGCAGCGGGTAGAACCAGGCAGAGAATTCCCGGCTAGCAGCTTCCCTGTGGCGGGGAAGTGCAAACGTACACGTTTTCGGCCGAAAACGCGTTTGCCGGCGAAAACGCACACCACGGCTCTTTCTGAGAAAAAGCAAGCACGGAGGACGAGAACCGCTTTTGCCCTTCGTAGCGTTCCGGGCAGTGGGTAGAACCAGGCAGAGAATTCCCTGCTAGCAGCTTCCCTGTGGCGGGGAAGTGCAAACGTACACGTTTTCGGCCGAAAACGCGTTTGCCGGCGAAAACGCACACCACGGCTCTTTCTGAGAAAAAGCAAGCACGGAGGACGAGAACCGCTTTTGCCCTGCGTAGCGTTCCGGGCAGCGGGTAGAACCAGGCAGAGAATTCCCGGCTAGCAGCTTCCCTGTGGCGGGGAAGTGCAAACGTACACGTTTTCGGCCGAAAACGCGTTTGCCGGCGAAAACGCACACCACGGCTCTGTCTGAGAAAAAGCAAGCACGGAGGACGAGAACCGCTTTTGCCCTGCATAGCGTTCCGGGCAGCGGGTAGAACCAGGCAGAGAATTCCCGGCTAGCAGCTTCCCTGTGGCGGGGAAGTGCAAACGTACACGTTTTCGGCCGAAAACGCGTTTTCCGGCGAAAACGCACACCACGGCTCTTTCTGAGAAAAAGCAAGCACGGAGGACGAGAACCGCTTTTGCCCTGCGTAGCGTTCCGGGCAGCGGGTAGAACCAGGCAGAGAATTCCCGGCTAGCAGCTTCCCTGTGGCGGGGAAGTGCAAACGTACACGTTTTCGGCCGAAAACGCGTTTGCCGGCGAAAACGCACACCACGGCTCTTTCTGAGAAAAAGCAAGCACGGAGGACGAGAACCGCTTTTGCCCTGCGTAGCGTTCCGGGCAGCGGGTAGAACCAGGCAGAGAATTCGCGGCTAGCAGCTTCCCTGTGGCGGGGAAGTGCAAACGTACACGTTTTCGGCCGAAAACGCGTTTTCCGGCGAAAACGCACACCACGGCTCTTTCTGAGAAAAAGCAAGCACGGAGGACGAGAACCGCTTTTGCCCTGCGTAGCGTTCTGGGCAGCGGGTAGAACCAGGCAGAGAATTCGCGGCTAGCAGCTTCCCTGTGGCGGGGAAGTGCAAACGTACACGTTTTCGGCCGAAAACGCGTTTTCCGGCGAAAACGCACACCACGGCTCTTTCTGAGAAAAAGCAAGCACGGAGGACGAGAACCGCTTTTGCCCTGCGTAGCGTTCCGGGCAGCGGGTAGAACCAGGCAGAGAATTCCCGGCTAGCAGCTTCCCTGTGACGGGGAAGTGCAAACGTACACGTTTTCGGCCGAAAACGCGTTTGCCGGCGAAAACGCACACCACGGCTCTTTCTGAGAAAAAGCAAGCACGGAGGACGAGAACCGCTTTTGCCCTGCGTAGCGTTCCGGGCAGCGGGTAGAACCAGGCAGAGAATTCCCTGCTAGCAGCTTCCCTGTGGCGGGGAAGTGCAAACGTACACGTTTTCGGCCGAAAACGCGTTTGCCGGCGAAAACGCACACCACGGCTCTTTCTGAGAAAAAGCAAGCACGGAGGACGAGAACCGCTTTTGCCCTGCGTAGCGTTCCGGGCAGCGGGTAGAACCAGGCAGAGAATTCCCGGCTAGCAGCTTCCCTGTGGCGGGGAAGTGCAAACGTACACGTTTTCGGCCGAAAACGCGTTTTCCGGCGAAAACGCACACCACGGCTCTTTCTGAGAAAAAGCAAGCACGGAGGACGAGAACCGCTTTTGCCCTGCGTAGCGTTCCGGGCAGCGGGTAGAACCAGGCAGAGAATTCCCGGCTAGCAGCTTCCCTGTGGCGGGGAAGTGCAAACGTACACGTTTTCGGCCGAAAACGCGTTTGCCGGCGAAAACGCACACCACGGCTCTTTCTGAGAAAAAGCAAGCACGGAGGACGAGAACCGCTTTTGCCCTGCGTAGCGTTCCGGGCAGCGGGTAGAACCAGGCAGAGAATTCCCGGCTAGCAGCTTCCCTGTGGCGGGGAAGTGCAAACGTACACGTTTTCGGCCGAAAACGCGTTTTCCGGCGAAAACGCACACCACGGCTCTTTCTGAGAAAAAGCAAGCACGGAGGACGAGAACCGCTTTTGCCCTGCGTAGCGTTCCGGGCAGCGGGTAGAACCAGGCAGAGAATTCCCGGCTAGCAGCTTCCCTGTGGCGGGGAAGTGCAAACGTACACGTTTTCGGCCGAAAACGCGTTTGCCGGCGAAAACGCACACCACGGCTCTTTCTGAGAAAAAGCAAGCACGGAGGACGAGAACCGCTTTTGCCCTGCGTAGCGTTCCGGGCAGCGGGTAGAACCAGGCAGAGAATTCCCGGCTAGCAGCTTCCCTGTGGCGGGGAAGTGCAAACGTACACGTTTTCGGCCGAAAACGCGTTTGCCGGCGAAAACGCACACCACGGCTCTTTCTGAGAAAAAGCAAGCACGGAGGACGAGAACCGCTTTTGCCCTGCGTAGCGTTCCGGGCAGCGGGTAGAACCAGGCAGAGAATTCCCGGCTAGCAGCTTCCCTGTGGCGGGGAAGTGCAAACGTACACGTTTTCGGCCGAAAACGCGTTTGCCGGCGAAAACGCACACCACGGCTCTTTCTGAGAAAAAGCAAGCACGGAGGACGAGAACCGCTTTTGCCCCTGCGTAGCGTTCCGGGCAGCGGGTAGAACCAGGCAGACAATTCCCGGCTAGCAGCTTCCCTGTGGCGGGGAAGTGCAAACGTACACGTTTTCGGCCGAAAACGCGTTTTCCGGCGAAAACGCACACCACGGCTCTTTCTGAGAAAAAGCAAGCACGGAGGACGAGAACCGCTTTTGCCCTGCGTAGCGTTCCGGGCAGCGGGTAGAACCAGGCAGAGAATTCCCGGCTAGCAGCTTCCCTGTGGCGGGGAAGTGCAAACGTACACGTTTTCGGCCGAAAACGCGTTTGCCGGCGAAAACGCACACCACGGCTCTTTCTGAGAAAAAGCAAGCACGGAGGACGAGAACCGCTTTTGCCCTGCGTAGCGTTCCGGGCAGCGGGTAGAACCAGGCAGAGAATTCCCGGCTAGCAGCTTCCCTGTGGCGGGGAAGTGCAAACGTACACGTTTTCGGCCGAAAACGCGTTTTCCGGCGAAAACGCACACCACGGCTCTTTCTGAGAAAAAGCAAGCACGGAGGACGAGAACCGCTTTTGCCCTGCGTAGCGTTCCGGGCAGCGGGTAGAACCAGGCAGAGAATTCCCGGCTAGCAGCTTCCCTGTGGAGGGGAAGTGCAAACGTACACGTTTTCGGCCGAAAACGCGTTTGCCGGCGAAAACGCACACCACGGCTCTTTCTGAGAAAAAGCAAGCACGGAGGACGAGAACCGCTTTTGCCCTGCGTAGCGTTCCGGGCAGCGGGTAGAACCAGGCAGAGAATTCCCGGCTAGCAGCTTCCCTGTGGCGGGGAAGTGCAAACGTACACGTTTTCAGCCGAAAACGCGTTTGCCGGCGAAAACGCACACCACGGCTCTTTCTGAGAAAAAGCAAGCACGGAGGACGAGAACCGCTTTTGCCCTGCGTAGCTTTCCGGGCAGCGGGTAGAACCAGGCATAGAATTCGCGGCTAGCAGCTTCCCTGTGGCGGGGAAGTGCAAACGTACACGTTTTCGGCCGAAAACGCGTTTTCCGGCGAAAACGCACACCACGGCTCTTTCTGAGAAAAAGCAAGCGCGGAGGACGAGAACCGCTTTTGCCCTGCGTAGCGTTCCGGGCAGCGGGTAGAACCAGGCAGAGAATTCCCGGCTAGCAGCTTCCCTGTGGCGGGGAAGTGCAAACGTACACGTTTTCGGCCGAAAACGCGTTTGCCGGCGAAAACGCACACCACGGCTCTTTCTGAGAAAAAGCAAGCACGGAGGACGAGAACCGCTTTTGCCCTGCGTAGCGTTCCGGGCAGCGGGTAGAACCAGGCAGAGAATTCCCGGCTAGCAGCTTCCCTGTGGCGGGGAAGTGCAAACGTACACGTTTTCGGCCGAAAACGCGTTTGCCGGCGAAAACGCACACCACGGCTCTTTCTGAGAAAAAGCAAGCACGGAGGACGAGAACCGCTTTTGCCCTTCGTAGCGTTCCGGGCAGTGGGTAGAACCAGGCAGAGAATTCCCTGCTAGCAGCTTCCCTGTGGCGGGGAAGTGCAAACGTACACGTTTTCGGCCGAAAACGCGTTTTCCGGCGAAAACGCACACCACGGCTCTTTCTGAGAAAAAGCAAGCACGGAGGACGAGAACCGCTTTTGCCCTGCGTAGCGTTCCGGGCAGCGGGTAGAACCAGGCAGAGAATTCCCGGCTAGCAGCTTCCCTGTGGCTGGGAAGTGCAAACGTACACGTTTTCGGCCGAAAACGCGTTTGCCGGCGAAAACGCACACCACCGCTCTTTCTGAGAAAAAGCAAGCACGGAGGACGAGAACCGCTTTTGCCCTGCGTAGCGTTCCGGGCAGCGGGTAGAACCAGGCAGAGAATTCCCGGCTAGCAGCTTCCCTGTGGCGGGGAAGTGCAAACGTACACGTTTTCGGCCGAAAACGCGTTTGCCGGCGAAAACGCACACCACGGCTCTTTCTGAGAAAAAGCAAGCACGGAGGACGAGAACCGCTTTTGCCCTGCGTAGCGTTCTGGGCAGCGGGTAGAACCAGGCAGAGAATTCCCGGCTAGCAGCTTCCCTGTGGCGGGGAAGTGCAAACGTACACGTTTTCGGCCGAAAACGCGTTTTCCGGCGAAAACGCACACCACGGCTCTTTCTGAGAAAAAGCAAGCACGGAGGACGAGAACCGCTTTTGCCCTGCGTAGCGTTCCGGGCAGCGGGTAGAACCAGGCAGAGAATTCCCGGCTAGCAGCTTCCCTGTGGCGGGGAAGTGCAAACGTACACGTTTTCGGCCGAAAACGCGTTTGCCGGCGAAAACGCACACCACGGCTCTTTCTGAGAAAAAGCAAGCACGGAGGACGAGAACCGCTTTTGCCCTGCGTAGCGTTCCGGGCAGCGGGTAGAACCAGGCAGAGAATTCCCGGCTAGCAGCTTCCCTGTGGCGGGGAAGTGCAAACGTACACGTTCTCGGCCGAAAACGCGTTTGCCGGCGAAAACGCACACCACGGCTCTTTCTGAGAAAAAGCAAGCACGGAGGACGAGAACCGCTTTTGCCCTGCGTAGCGTTCCGGGCAGCGGGTAGAACCAGGCAGAGAATTCCCGGCTAGCAGCTTCCCTGTGGCGGGGAAGTGCAAACGTACACGTTTTCGGCCGAAAACGCGTTTTCCGGCGAAAACGCACACCACGGCTCTTTCTGAGAAAAAGCAAGCACGGAGGACGAGAACCGCTTTTGCCCTGCGTAGCGTTCCGGGCAGCGGGTAGAACCAGGCAGAGAATTCCCGGCTAGCAGCTTCCCTGTGGCGGGGAAGTGCAAACGTACACGTTTTCGGCCGAAAACGCGTTTGCCGGCGAAAACGCACACCACGGCTCTTTCTGAGAAAAAGCAAGCACGGAGGACGAGAACCGCTTTTGCCCTGCGTAGCGTTCTGGGCAGCGGGTAGAACCAGGCAGAGAATTCGCGGCTAGCAGCTTCCCTGTGGCGGGGAAGTGCAAACGTACACGTTTTCGGCCGAAAACGCGTTTTCCGGCGAAAACGCACACCACGGCTCTTTCTGAGAAAAAGCAAGCACGGAGGACGAGAACCGCTTTTGCCCTGCGTAGCGTTCCGGGCAGCGGGTAGAACCAGGCAGAGAATTCCCGGCTAGCAGCTTCCCTGTGGCGGGGAAGTGCAAACGTACACGTTTTCGGCCGAAAACGCGTTTGCCGGCGAAAACGCACACCACGGCTCTTTCTGAGAAAAAGCAAGCACGGAGGACGAGAACCGCTTTTGCCCTGCGTAGCGTTCCGGGCAGCGGGTAGAACCAGGCAGAGAATTCCCGGCTAGCAGCTTCCCTGTGGCGGGGAAGTGCAAACGTACACGTTTTCGGCCGAAAACGCGTTTGCCGGCGAAAACGCACACCACGGCTCTTTCTGAGAAAAAGCAAGCACGGAGGACGAGAACCGCTTTTGCCCTTCGTAGCGTTCCGGGCAGTGGGTAGAACCAGGCAGAGAATTCGCTGCTAGCAGCTTCCCTGTGGCGGGGAAGTGCAAACGTACACGTTTTCGGCCGAAAACGCGTTTGCCGGCGAAAACGCACACCACGGCTCTTTCTGAGAAAAAGCAAGCACGGAGGACGAGAACCGCTTTTGCCCTGCGTAGCGTTCCGGGCAGCGGGTAGAACCAGGCAGAGAATTCCCGGCTAGCAGCTTCCCTGTGGCGGGGAAGTGCAAACGTACACGTTTTCGGCCGAAAACGCGTTTTCCGGCGAAAACGCACACCACGGCTCTGTCTGAGAAAAAGCAAGCACGGAGGACGAGAACCGCTTTTGCCCTGCGTAGCGTTCCGGGCAGCGGGTAGAACCAGGCAGAGAATTCCCGGCTAGCAGCTTCCCTGTGGCGGGGAAGTGCAAACGTACACGTTTTCGGCCGAAAACGCGTTTTCCGGCGAAAACGCACACCACGGCTCTTTCTGAGAAAAAGCAAGCACGGAGGACGAGAACCGCTTTTGCCCTGCGTAGCGTTCCGGGCAGCGGGTAGAACCAGGCAGAGAATTCCCGGCTAGCAGCTTCCCTGTGGCGGGGAAGTGCAAACGTACACGTTTTCGGCCGAAAACGCGTTTGCCGGCGAAAACGCACACCACGGCTCTTTCTGAGAAAAAGCAAGCACGGAGGACGAGAACCGCTTTTGCCCTGCGTAGCGTTCCGGGCAGCGGGTAGAACCAGGCAGAGAATTCCCGGCTAGCAGCTTCCCTGTGGCGGGGAAGTGCAAACGTACACGTTTTCGACCGAAAACGCGTTTTCCGGCGAAAACGCACACCACGGCTCTTTCTGAGAAAAAGCAAGCACGGAGGACGAGAACCGCTTTTGCCCTGCGTAGCGTTCCGGGCAGCGGGTAGAACCAGGCAGAGAATTCCCGGCTAGCAGCTTCCCTGTGGCGGGGAAGTGCAAACGTACACGTTTTCGGCCGAAAACGCGTTTGCCGGCGAAAACGCACACCACGGCTCTTTCTGAGAAAAAGCAAGCACGGAGGACGAGAACCGCTTTTGCCCTGCGTAGCGTTCCGGGCAGCGGGTAGAACCAGGCAGAGAATTCGCGGCTAGCAGCTTCCCTGTGGCGGGGAAGTGCAAACGTACACGTTTTCGGCCGAAAACGCGTTTTCCGGCGAAAACGCACACCACGGCTCTTTCTGAGAAAAAGCAAGCACGGAGGACGAGAACCGCTTTTGCCCTGCGTAGCGTTCTGGGCAGCGGGTAGAACCAGGCAGAGAATTCGCGGCTAGCAGCTTCCCTGTGGCGGGGAAGTGCAAACGTACACGTTTTCGGCCGAAAACGCGTTTTCCGGCGAAAACGCACACCACGGCTCTTTCTGAGAAAAAGCAAGCACGGAGGACGAGAACCGCTTTTGCCCTGCGTAGCGTTCCGGGCAGCGGGTAGAACCAGGCAGAGAATTCCCGGCTAGCAGCTTCCCTGTGGCGGGGAAGTGCAAACGTACACGTTTTCGGCCGAAAACGCGTTTGCCGGCGAAAACGCACACCACGGCTCTTTCTGAGAAAAAGCAAGCACGGAGGACGAGAACCGCTTTTGCCCTTCGTAGCGTTCCGGGCAGTGGGTAGAACCAGGCAGAGAATTCCCTGCTAGCAGCTTCCCTGTGGCGGGGAAGTGCAAACGTACACGTTTTCGGCCGAAAACGCGTTTTCCGGCGAAAACGCACGCCACGGCTCTTTCTGAGAAAAAGCAAGCACGGAGGACGAGAACCGCTTTTGCCCTGCGTAGCGTTCCGGGCAGCGGGTAGAACCAGGCAGAGAATTCCCGGCTAGCAGCTTCCCTGTGGCGGGGAAGTGCAAACGTACACGTTTTCGGCCGAAAACGCGTTTTCCGGCGAAAACGCACACCACGGCTCTTTCTGAGAAAAAGCAAGCACGGAGGACGAGAACCGCTTTTGCCCTGCGTAGCGTTCCGGGCAGCGGGTAGAACCAGGCAGAGAATTCCCGGCTAGCAGCTTCCCTGTGGCGGGGAAGTGCAAACGTACACGTTTTCGGCCGAAAACGCGTTTGCTGGCGAAAACGCACACCACGGCTCTTTCTGAGAAAAAGCAAGCACGGAGGACGAGAACCGCTTTTGCCCTGCGTAGCGTTCCGGGCAGCGGGTAGAACCAGGCAGAGAATTCCCGGCTAGCAGCTTCCCTGTGGCGGGGAAGTGCAAACGTACACGTTTTCGGCCGAAAACGCGTTTGCCGGCGAAAACGCACACCACGGCTCTTTCTGAGAAAAAGCAAGCACGGAGGACGAGAACCGCTTTTGCCCTGCGTAGCGTTCCGGACAGCGGGTAGAACCAGGCAGAGAATTCGCGGCTAGCAGCTTCTCTGTGGCGGGGAAGTGCAAACGTACACGTTTTCGGCCGAAAACGCGTTTTCCGGCGAAAACGCACACCACGGCTCTTTCTGAGAAAAAGCAAGCACGGAGGACGAGAACCGCTTTTGCCCTGCGTAGCGTTCCGGGCAGCGGGTAGAACCAGGCAGAGAATTCGCGGCTAGCAGCTTCCCTGTGGCGGGGAAGTGCAAACGTACACGTTTTCGGCCGAAAACGCGTTTTCCGGCGAAAACGCACACCACGGCTCTTTCTGAGAAAAAGCAAGCACGGAGGACGAGAACCGCTTTTGCCCTGCGTAGCGTTCCGGGCAGCGGGTAGAACCAGGCAGAGAATTCCCGGCTAGCAGCTTCCCTGTGGCGGGGAAGTGCAAACGTACACGTTTTCGGCCGAAAACGCGTTTGCCGGCGAAAACGCACACCACGGCTCTTTCTGAGAAAAAGCAAGCACGGAGGACGAGAACCGCTTTTGCCCTGCGTAGCGTTCCGGGCAGCGGGTAGAACCAGGCAGAGAATTCCCGGCTAGCAGCTTCCCTGTGGCGGGGAAGTGCAAACGTACACGTTTTCGGCCGAAAACGCGTTTGCCGGCGAAAACGCACACCACGGCTCTTTCTGAGAAAAAGCAAGCACGGAGGACGAGAACCGCTTTTGCCCTGCGTAGCGTTCCGGGCAGCGGGTAGAACCAGGCAGAGAATTCGCGGCTAGCAGCTTCCCTGTGGCGGGGAAGTGCAAACGTACACGTTTTCGGCCGAAAACGCGTTTTCCGGCGAAAACGCACACCACGGCTCTTTCTGAGAAAAAGCAAGCACGGAGGACGAGAACCGCTTTTGCCCTGCGTAGCGTTCCGGGCAGCGGGTAGAACCAGGCAGAGAATTCCCGGCTAGCAGCTTCCCTGTGGCGGGGAAGTGCAAACGTACACGTTTTCGGCCGAAAACGCGTTTTCCGGCGAAAACGCACACCACGGCTCTTTCTGAGAAAAAGCAAGCACGGAGGACGAGAACCGCTTTTGCCCTGCGTAGCGTTCCGGGCAGCGGGTAGAACCAGGCAGAGAATTCCCGGCTAGCAGCTTCCCTGTGGCGGGGAAGTGCAAACGTACACGTTTTCGGCCGAAAACGCGTTTGCCGGCGAAAACGCACACCACGGCTCTTTCTGAGAAAAAGCAAGCACGGAGGACGAGAACCGCTTTTGCCCTTCGTAGCGTTCCGGGCAGTGGGTAGAACAAGGCAGAGAATTCCCTGCTAGCAGCTTCCCTGTGGCGGGGAAGTGCAAACGTACACGTTTTCGGCCGAAAACGCGTTTGCCGGCGAAAACGCACACCACGGCTCTGTCTGAGAAAAAGCAAGCACGGAGGACGAGAACCGCTTTTGCCCTGCGTAGCGTTCCGGGCAGCGGTTAGAACCAGGCAGAGAACTCCCGGCTAGCAGCTTCCCTGTGGCGGGGAAGTGCAAACGTACACGTTTTCGGCCGAAAACGCGTTTTGCGGCGAAAACGCACACCACGGCTCTTTCTGAGAAAAAGCAAGCACGGAGGACGAGAACCGCTTTTGCCCTGCGTAGCGTTCCGGGCAGCGGGTAGAACCAGGCAGAGAATTCCCGGCTAGCAGCTTCCCTGTGGCGGGGAAGTGCAAACGTACACGTTTTCGGCCGAAAACGCGTTTTCCGGCGAAAACGCACACCACGGCTCTTTCTGAGAAAAAGCAAGCACGGAGGACGAGAACCGCTTTTGCCCTGCGTAGCGTTCCGGGCAGCGGGTAGAACCAGGCAGAGAATTCCCGGCTAGCAGCTTCCCTGTGGCGGGGAAGTGCAAACGTACACGTTTTCGGCCGAAAACGCGTTTGCCGGCGAAAACGCACACCACGGCTCTTTCTGAGAAAAAGCAAGCACGGAGGACGAGAACCGCTTTTGCCCTGCGTAGCGTTCCGGGCAGCGGGTAGAACCAGGCAGAGAATTCCCGGCTAGCAGCTTCCCTGTGGCGGGGAAGTGCAAACGTACACGTTTTCGGCCGAAAACGCGTTTTCCGGCGAAAACGCACACCACGGCTCTTTCTGAGAAAAAGCAAGCACGGAGGACGAGAACCGCTTTTGCCCTGCGTAGCGTTCTGGGTAGAGGGTAGAACCAGGCAGAGAATTCGCGGCTAGCAGCTTCCCTGTGGCGGGGAAGTGCAAACGTACACGTTTTCGGCCGAAAACGCGTTTTCCGGCGAAAACGCACACCACGGCTCTTTCTGAGAAAAAGCAAGCACGGAGGACGAGAACCGCTTTTGCCCTGCGTAGCGTTCCGGGCAGCGGGTAGAACCAGGCAGAGAATTCCCGGCTAGCAGCTTCCCTGTGGCGGGGAAGTGCAAACGTACACGTTTTCGGCCGAAAACGCGTTTGCCGGCGAAAACGCACACCACGGCTCTTTCTGAGAAAAAGCAAGCACGGAGGACGAGAACCGCTTTTGCCCTGCGTAGCGTTCCGGGCAGCGGGTAGAACCAGGCAGAGAATTCGCGGCTAGCAGCTTCCCTGTGGCGGGGAAGTGCAAACGTACACGTTTTCGGCCGAAAACGCGTTTGCCGGCGAAAACGCACACCACGGCTCTTTCTGAGAAAAAGCAAGCACGGAGGACGAGAACCGCTTTTGCCCTTCGTAGCGTTCTGGGCAGTGGGTAGAACCAGGCAGAGAATTCCCTGCTAGCAGCTTCCCTGTGGCGGGGAAGTGCAAACGTACACGTTTTCGGCCGAAAACGCGTTTGCCGGCGAAAACGCACACCACGGCTCTTTCTGAGAAAAAGCAAGCACGGAGGACGAGAACCGCTTTTGCCCTGCGTAGCGTTCCGGGCAGCGGGTAGAACCAGGCAGAGAATTCGCGGCTAGCAGCTTCCCTGTGGCGGGGAAGTGCAAACGTACACGTTTTCGGCCGAAAACGCGTTTTCCGGCGAAAACGCACACCACGGCTCTTTCTGAGAAAAAGCAAGCACGGAGGACGAGAACCGCTTTTGCCCTGCGTAGCGTTCTGGGCAGCGGGTAGAACCAGGCAGAGAATTCGCGGCTAGCAGCTTCCCTGTGGCGGGGAAGTGCAAACGTACACGTTTTCGGCCGAAAACGCGTTTTCCGGCGAAAACGCACACCACGGCTCTTTCTGAGAAAAAGCAAGCACGGAGGACGAGAACCGCTTTTGCCCTGCGTAGCGTTCCGGGCAGCGGGTAGAACCAGGCAGAGAATTCCCGGCTAGCAGCTTCCCTGTGGCGGGGAAGTGCAAACGTACACGTTTTCGGCCGAAAACGCGTTTGCCGGCGAAAACGCACACCACGGCTCTTTCTGAGAAAAAGCAAGCACGGAGGACGAGAACCGCTTTTGCCCTGCGTAGCGTTCCGGGCAGCGGGTAGAACCAGGCAGAGAATTCCCGGCTAGCAGCTTCCCTCTGGCGGGGAAGTGCAAACGTACACGTTTTCGGCCGAAAACGCGTTTTCCGGCGAAAACGCACACCACGGCTCTTTCTGAGAAAAAGCAAGCACGGAGGACGAGAACCGCTTTTGCCCTGCGTAGCGTTCCGGGCAGCGGGTAGAACCAGGCAGAGAATTCCCGGCTAGCAGCTTCCCTGTGGCGGGGAAGTGCAAACGTACACGTTTTCGGCCGAAAACGCGTTTGCCGGCGAAAACGCACACCACGGCTCTTTCTGAGAAAAAGCAAGCACGGAGGACGAGAACCGCTTTTGCCCTGCGTAGCGTTCCGGGCAGCGGGTAGAACCAGGCAGAGAATTCCCGGCTAGCAGCTTCCCTGTGGCGGGGAAGTGCAAACGTACACGTTTTCGGCCGAAAACGCGTTTGCCGGCGAAAACGCACACCACGGCTCTGTCTGAGAAAAAGCAAGCACGGAGGACGAGAACCGCTTTTGCCCTGCGTAGCGTTCCGGGCAGCGGGTAGAACCAGGCAGAGAATTCCCGGCTAGCAGCTTCCCTGTGGCGGGGAAGTGCAAACGTACACGTTTTCGGCCGAAAACGCGTTTGCCGGCGAAAACGCACACCACGGCTCTTTCTGAGAAAAAGCAAGCACGGAGGACGAGAACCGCTTTTGCCCTGCGTAGCGTTCTGGGCAGCGGGTAGAACCAGGCAGAGAATTCCCGGCTAGCAGCTTCCCTGTTGGGGGGAAGTGCAAACGTACACGTTTTCGGCCGAAAACGCGTTTTCCGGCGAAAACGCACACCACGGCTCTTTCTGAGAAAAAGCAAGCACGGAGGACGAGAACCGCTTTTGCCCTGCGTAGCGTTCCGGGCAGCGGGTAGAACCAGGCAGAGAATTCCCGGCTAGCAGCTTCCCTGTGGCGGGGAAGTGCAAACGTACACGTTTTCGGCCGAAAACGCGTTTTCCGGCGAAAACGCACACCACGGCTCTTTCTGAGAAAAAGCAAGCACGGAGGACGAGAACCGCTTTTGCCCTGCGTAGCGTTCCGGGCAGCGGGTAGAACCAGGCAGAGAATTCCCGGCTAGCAGCTTCCCTGTGGCGGGGAAGTGCAAACGTACACGTTTTCGGCCGAAAACGCGTTTGCCGGCGAAAACGCACACCACGGCTCTTTCTGAGAAAAAGCAAGCACGGAGGACGAGAACCGCTTTTGCCCTGCGTAGCGTTCCGGGCAGCGGGTAGAACCAGGCAGAGAATTCCCGGCTAGCAGCTTCCCTGTGGCGGGGAAGTGCAAACGTACACGTTTTCGGCAGAAAACGCGTTTGCCGGCGAAAACGCACACCACGGCTCTTTCTGAGAAAAAGCAAGCACGGAGGACGAGAACCGCTTTTGCCCTTCGTAGCGTTCCGGGCAGTGGGTAGAACCAGGCAGAGAATTCGCGGCTAGCAGCTTCCCTGTGGCGGGGAAGTGCAAACGTACACGTTTTCGGCCGAAAACGCGTTTTCCGGCGAAAACGCACACCACGGCTCTGTCTGAGAAAAAGCAAGCACGGAGGACGAGAACCGCTTTTGCCCTGCGTAGCGTTCCGGGCAGCGGGTAGAACCAGGCAGAGAATTCCCGGCTAGCAGCTTCCCTGTGGCGGGGAAGTGCAAACGTACACGTTTTCGGCCGAAAACGCGTTTTCCGGCGAAAACGCACACCACGGCTCTTTCTGAGAAAAAGCAAGCACGGAGGACGAGAACCGCTTTTGCCCTGCGTAGCGTTCCGGGCAGCGGGTAGAGCCAGGCAGAGAATTCCCGGCTAGCAGCTTCCCTGTGGCGGGGAAGTGCAAACGTACACGTTTTCGGCCGAAAACGCGTTTTCCGGCGAAAACGCACACCACGGCTCTTTCTGAGAAAAAGCAAGCACGGAGGACGAGAACCGCTTTTGCCCTGCGTAGCGTTCTGGGCAGCGGGTAGAACCAGGCAGAGAATTCGCGGCTAGCAGCTTCCCTGTGGCGGGGAAGTGCAAACGTACACGTTTTCGGCCGAAAACGCGTTTTCCGGCGAAAACGCACACCACGGCTCTTTCTGAGAAAAAGCAAGCACGGAGGACGAGAACCGCTTTTGCCCTGCGTAGCGTTCCGGGCAGCGGGTAGAACCAGGCAGAGAATTCCCGGCTAGCAGCTTCCCTGTGGCGGGGAAGTGCAAACGTACACGTTTTCGGCCGAAAACGCGTTTGCCGGCGAAAACGCACACCACGGCTCTTTCTGAGAAAAAGCAAGCACGGAGGACGAGAACCGCTTTTGCCCTGCGTAGCGTTCCGGGCAGCGGGTAGAACCAGGCAGAGAATTCCCGGCTAGCAGCTTCCCTGTGGCGGGGAAGTGCAAACGTACACGTTTTCGGCCGAAAACGCGTTTGCCGGCGAAAACGCACACCATGGCTCTTTCTGAGAAAAAGCAAGCACGGAGGACGAGAACCGCTTTTGCCCTTCGTAGCGTTCCGGGCAGTGGGTAGAACCAGGCAGAGAATTCCCTGCTAGCAGCTTCCCTGTGGCGGGGAAGTGCAAACGTACACGTTTTCGGCCGAAAACGCGTTTGCCGGCGAAAACGCACACCACGGCTCTTTCTGAGAAAAAGCAAGCACGGAGGACGAGAACCGCTTTTGCCCTGCGTAGCGTTCCGGGCAGCGGGTAGAACCAGGCAGAGAATTCCCGGCTAGCAGCTTCCCTGTGGCGGGGAAGTGCAAACGTACACGTTTTCGGCCGAAAACGCGTTTTCCGGCGAAAACGCACACCACGGCTCTGTCTGAGAAAAAGCAAGCACGGAGGACGAGAACCGCTTTTGCCCTGCGTAGCGTTCCGGGCAGCGGGTAGAACCAGGCAGAGAATTCCCGGCTAGCAGCTTCCCTGTGGCGGGGAAGTGCAAACGTACACGTTTTCGGCCGAAAACGCGTTTTCCGGCGAAAACGCACACCACGGCTCTTTCTGAGAAAAAGCGAGCACGGAGGACGAGAACCGCTTTTGCCCTGCGTAGCGTTCCGGGCAGCGGGTAGAACCAGGCAGAGAATTCCCGGCTAGCAGCTTCCCTGTGGCGGGGAAGTGCAAACGTACACGTTTTCGGCCGAAAACGCGTTTTCCGGCGAAAACGCACACCACGGCTCTTTCTGAGAAAAAGCAAGCACGGAGGACGAGAACCGCTTTTGCCCTGCGTAGCGTTCCGGGCAGCGGGTAGAACCAGGCAGAGAATTCGCGGCTAGCAGCTTCCCTGTGGCGGGGAAGTGCAAACGTACACGTTTTCGGCCGAAAACGCGTTTTCCGGCGAAAACGCACACCACGGCTCTTTCTGAGAAAAAGCAAGCACGGAGGACGAGAACCGCTTTTGCCCTGCGTAGCGTTCTGGGCAGCGGGTAGAACCAGGCAGAGAATTCGCGGCTAGCAGCTTCCCTGTGGCGGGGAAGTGCAAACGTACACGTTTTCGGCCGAAAACGCGTTTTCCGGCGAAAACGCACACCACGGCTCTTTCTGAGAAAAAGCAAGCACGGAGGACGAGAACCGTTTTTGCCCTGCGTAGCGTTCCGGGCAGCGGGTAGAACCAGGCAGAGAATTCCCGGCTAGCAGCTTCCCTGTGGCGGGGAAGTGCAAACGTACACGTTTTCGGCCGAAAACGCGTTTGCCGGCGAAAACGCACACCACGGCTCTTTCTGAGAAAAAGCAAGCACGGAGGACGAGAACCGCTTTTGCCCTGCGTAGCGTTCCGGGCAGCGGGTAGAACCAGGCAGAGAATTCCCGGCTAGCAGCTTCCCTGTGGCGGGGAAGTGCAAACGTACACGTTTTCGGCCGAAAACGCGTTTGCCGGCGAAAACGCACACCACGGCTCTTTCTGAGAAAAAGCAAGCACGGAGGACGAGAACCGCTTTTGCCCTTCGTAGCGTTCCGGGCAGTGGGTAGAACCAGGCAGAGAATTCCCTGCTAGCAGCTTCCCTGTGGCGGGGAAGTGCAAACGTACACGTTTTCGGCCGAAAACACGTTTTCCGGCGAAAACGCACACCACGGCTCTTTCTGAGAAAAAGCAAGCACGGAGGACGAGAACCGCTTTTGCACTGCGTAGCGTTCCGGGCAGCGGGTAGAACCAGGCAGAGAATTCCCGGCTAGCAGCTTCCCTGTGGCGGGGAAGTGCAAACGTACACGTTTTCGGCCGAAAACGCGTTTTCCGGCGAAAACGCACACCACGGCTCTGTCTGAGAAAAAGCAAGCACGGAGGACGAGAACCGCTTTTGCCCTGCGTAGCGTTCCGGGCAGCGGGTAGAACCAGGCAGAGAATTCCCGGCTAGCAGCTTCCCTGTGGCGGGGAAGTGCAAACGTACACGTTTTCGGCCGAAAACGCGTTTTCCGGCGAAAACGCACACCACGGCTCTTTCTGAGAAAAAGCAAGCACGGAGGACGAGAACCGCTTTTGCCCTGCGTAGCGTTCCGGGCAGCGGGTAGAACCAGGCAGAGAATTCCCGGCTAGCAGCTTCCCTGTGGCGGGGAAGTGCAAACGTACACGTTTTCGGCCGAAAACGCGTTTTCCGGCGAAAACGCACACCACGGCTCTTTCTGAGAAAAAGCAAGCACGGAGGACGAGAACCGCTTTTGCCCTGCGTAGCATTCCGGGCAGCGGGTAGAACCAGGCAGAGAATTCGCGGCTAGCAGCTTCCCTGTGGCGGGGAAGTGCAAACATACACGTTTTCGGCCGAAAACGCGTTTTCCGGCGAAAACGCACACCACGGCTCTTTCTGAGAAAAAGCAAGCACGGAGGACGAGAACCGCTTTTGCCCTGCGTAGCGTTCCGGGCAGCGGGTAGAACCAGGCAGAGAATTCCCGGCTAGCAGCTTCCCTGTGGCGGGGAAGTGCAAACGTACACGTTTTGGGCCGAAAACGCGTTTGCCGGCGAAAACGCACACCACGGCTCTTTCTGAGAAAAAGCAAGCACGGAGGACGAGAACCGCTTTTGCCCTGCGTAGCGTTCCGGGCAGCGGGTAGAACCAGGCAGAGAATTCCCGGCTAGCAGCTTCCCTGTGGCGGGGAAGTGCAAACGTACACGTTTTCGGCCGAAAACGCGTTTTCCGGCGAAAACGCACACCACGGCTCTTTCTGAGAAAAAGCAAGCACGGAGGACGAGAACCGCTTTTGCCCTTCGTAGCGTTCCGGGCAGTGGGTAGAACCAGGCAGAGAATTCCCGGCTAGCAGCTTCCCTGTGGCGGGGAAGTGCAAACGTACACGTTTTCGGCCGAAAACGCGTTTGCCGGCGAAAACGCACACCACGGCTCTTTCTTAGAAAAAGCAAGCACGGAGGACGAGAACCGCTTTTGCCCTGCGTAGCGTTCCGGGCAGCGGGTAGAACCAGGCAGAGAATTCCCGGCTAGCAGCTTCCCTGTGGCGGGGAAGTGCAAACGTACACGTTTTCGGCCGAAAACGCGTTTTCCGGCGAAAACGCACACCACGGCTCTGTCTGAGAAAAAGCAAGCACGGAGGACGAGAACCGCTTTTGCCCTGCGTAGCGTTCCGGGCAGCGGGTAGAACCAGGCAGAGAATTCCCGGCTAGCAGCTTCCCTGTGGCGGGGAAGTGCAAACGTACACGTTTTCGGCCGAAAACGCGTTTGCCGGCGAAAACGCACACCACGGCTCTTTCTGAGAAAAAGCAAGCACGGAGGACGAGAACCGCTTTTGCCCTGCGTAGCGTTCCGGGCAGCGGGTAGAACCAGGCAGAGAATTCCCGGCTAGCAGCTTCCCTGTGGCGGGGAAGTGCAAACGTACACGTTTTCGGCCGAAAACGCGTTTTCCGGCGAAAACGCACACCACGGCTCTTTCTGAGAAAAAGCAAGCACGGAGGACGAGAACCGCTTTTGCCCTGCGTAGCGTTCCGGGCAGCGGGTAGAACCAGGCAGAGAATTCGCGGCTAGCAGCTTCCCTGTGGCGGGGAAGTGCAAACGTACACGTTTTCGGCCGAAAACGCGTTTTCCGGCGAAAACGCACACCACGGCTCTTTCTGAGAAAAAGCAAGCACGGAGGACGAGAACCGCTTTTGCCCTGCGTAGCGTTCTGGGCAGCGGGTAGAACCAGGCAGAGAATTCGCGGCTAGCAGCTTCCCTGTGGCGGGGAAGTGCAAACGTACACGTTTTCGGCCGAAAACGCGTTTGCCGGCGAAAACGCACACCACGGCTCTTTCTGAGAAAAAGCAAGCACGGAGGACGAGAACCGCTTTTGCCCTGCGTAGCGTTCCGGGCAGCGGGTAGAACCAGGCAGAGAATTCCCGGCTAGCAGCTTCCCTGTGGCGGGGAAGTGCAAACGTACACGTTTTCGGCCGAAAACGCGTTTGCCGGCGAAAACGCACACCACGGCTCTTTCTGAGAAAAAGCAAGCACGGAGGACGAGAACCGCTTTTGCCCTTCGTAGCGTTCCGGGCAGCGGGTAGAACCAGGCAGAGAATTCCCGGCTAGCAGCTTCCCTGTGGCGGGGAAGTGCAAACGTACACGTTTTCGGCCGAAAACGCGTTTGCCGGCGAAAACGCACACCACGGCTCTTTCTGAGAAAAAGCAAGCACGGAGGACGAGAACCGCTTTTGCCCTTCGTAGCGTTCCGGGCAGTGGGTAGAACCAGGCAGAGAATTCCCGGCTAGCAGCTTCCCTGTGGCGGGGAAGTGCAAACGTACACGTTTTCGGCCGAAAACGCGTTTGCCGGCGAAAACGCACACCACGGCTCTTTCTGAGAAAAAGCAAGCACGGAGGACGAGAACCGCTTTTGCCCTGCGTAGCGTTCCGGGCAGCGGGTAGAACCAGGCAGAGAATTCCCGGCTAGCAGCTTCCCTGTGGCGGGGAAGTGCAAACGTACACGTTTTCGGCCGAAAACGCGTTTGCCGGCGAAAACGCACACCACGGCTCTTTCTGAGAAAAAGCAAGCACGGAGGACGAGAACCGCTTTTGCCCTGCGTAGCGTTCCGGGCAGCGGGTAGAACCAGGCAGAGAATTCGCGGCTAGCAGCTTCCCTGTGGCGAGGAAGTGCAAACGTACACGTTTTCGGCCGAAAACGCGTTTTCCGGCGAAAACGCACACCACGGCTCTTTCTGAGAAAAAGCAAGCACGGAGGACGAGAACCGCTTTTGCCCTGCGTAGCGTTCCGGGCAGCGGGTAGAACCAGGCAGAGAATTCCCGGCTAGCAGCTTCCCTGTGGCGGGGAAGTGCAAACGTACACGTTTTCGGCCGAAAACGCGTTTGCCGGCGAAAACGCACACCACGGCTCTTTCTGAGAAAAAGCAAGCACGGAGGACGAGAACCGCTTTTGCACTGCGTAGCGTTCCGGGCAGCGGGTAGAACCAGGCAGAGAATTCCCGGCTAGCAGCTTCCCTGTGGCGGGGAAGTGCAAACGTACACGTTTTCGGCCGAAAACGCGTTTTCCGGCGAAAACGCACACCACGGCTCTGTCTGAGAAAAAGCAAGCACGGAGGACGAGAACCGCTTTTGCCCTGCGTAGCGTTCCGGGCAGCGGGTAGAACCAGGCAGAGAATTCCCGGCTAGCAGCTTCCCTGTGGCGGGGAAGTGCAAACGTACACGTTTTCGGCCGAAAACGCGTTTTCCGGCGAAAACGCACACCACGGCTCTTTCTGAGAAAAAGCAAGCACGGAGGACGAGAACCGCTTTTGCCCTGCGTAGCGTTCCGGGCAGCGGGTAGAACCAGGCAGAGAATTCCCGGCTAGCAGCTTCCCTGTGGCGGGGAAGTGCAAACGTACACGTTTTCGGCCGAAAACGCGTTTGCCGGCGAAAACGCACACCACGGCTCTTTCTGAGAAAAAGCAAGCACGGAGGACGAGAACCGCTTTTGCCCTGCGTAGCGTTCCGGGCAGCGGGTAGAACCAGGCAGAGAATTCGCGGCTAGCAGCTTCCCTGTGGCGAGGAAGTGCAAACGTACACGTTTTCGGCCGAAAACGCGTTTTCCGGCGAAAACGCACACCACGGCTCTTTCTGAGAAAAAGCAAGCACGGAGGACGAGAACCGCTTTTGCCCTGCGTAGCGTTCCGGGCAGCGGGTAGAACCAGGCAGAGAATTCCCGGCTAGCAGCTTCCCTGTGGCGGGGAAGTGCAAACGTACACGTTTTCGGCCGAAAACGCGTTTGCCGGCGAAAACGCACACCACGGCTCTTTCTGAGAAAAAGCAAGCACGGAGGACGAGAACCGCTTTTGCCCTGCGTAACGTTCCGGGCAGCGGGTAGAACCAGGCAGAGAATTCCCGGCTAGCAGCTTCCCTGTGGCGGGGAAGTGCAAACGTACACGTTTTCGGCCGAAAACGCGTTTTCCGGCGAAAACGCACACCACGGCTCTTTCTGAGAAAAAGCAAGCACGGAGGACGAGAACCGCTTTTGCCCTGCGTAGCGTTCCGGGCAGCGGGTAGAACCAGGCAGAGAATTCCCGGCTAGCAGCTTCCCTGTGGCGGGGAAGTGCAAACGTACACGTTTTCGGCCGAAAACGCGTTTGCCGGCGAAAACGCACACCACGGCTCTTTCTGAGAAAAAGCAAGCACGGAGGACGAGAACCGCTTTTGCCCTGCGTAGCATTCCGGGCAGCGGGTAGAACCAGGCAGAGAATTCCCTGCTAGCAGCTTCCCTGTGGCGGGGAAGTGCAAACGTACACGTTTTCGGCCGAAAACGCGTTTTCCGGCGAAAACGCACACCACGGCTCTTTCTGAGAAAAAGCAAGCACGGAGGACGAGAACCGCTTTTGCACTGCGTAGCGTTCCGGGCAGCGGGTAGAACCAGGCAGAGAATTCCCGGCTAGCAGCTTCCCTGTGGCGGGGAAGTGCAAACGTACACGTTTTCGGCCGAAAACGCGTTTTCCGGCGAAAACGCACACCACGGCTCTGTCTGAGAAAAAGCAAGCACGGAGGACGAGAACCGCTTTTGCCCTGCGTAGCGTTCCGGGCAGCGGGTAGAACCAGGCAGAGAATTCCCGGCTAGCAGCTTCCCTGTGGCGGGGAAGTGCAAACGTACACGTTTTCGGCCGAAAACGCGTTTTCCGGCGAAAACGCACACCACGGCTCTTTCTGAGAAAAAGCAAGCACGGAGGACGAGAACCGCTTTTGCCCTGCGTAGCGTTCCGGGCAGCGGGTAGAACCAGGCAGAGAATTCCCGGCTAGCAGCTTCCCTGTGGCGGGGAAGTGCAAACGTACACGTTTTCGGCCGAAAACGCGTTTTCCGGCGAAAACGCACACCACGGCTCTTTCTGAGAAAAAGCAAGCACGGAGGACGAGAACCGCTTTTGCCCTGCGTAGCATTCCGGGCAGCGGGTAGAACCAGGCAGAGAATTCGCGGCTAGCAGCTTCCCTGTGGCGGGGAAGTGCAAACATACACGTTTTCGGCCGAAAACGCGTTTTCCGGCGAAAACGCACACCACGGCTCTTTCTGAGAAAAAGCAAGCACGGAGGACGAGAACCGCTTTTGCCCTGCGTAGCGTTCCGGGCAGCGGGTAGAACCAGGCAGAGAATTCCCGGCTAGCAGCTTCCCTGTGGCGGGGAAGTGCAAACGTACACGTTTTCGGCCGAAAACGCGTTTGCCGGCGAAAACGCACACCACGGCTCTTTCTGAGAAAAAGCAAGCACGGAGGACGAGAACCGCTTTTGCCCTGCGTAGCGTTCCGGGCAGCGGGTAGAACCAGGCAGAGAATTCCCGGCTAGCAGCTTCCCTGTGGCGGGGAAGTGCAAACGTACACGTTTTCGGCCGAAAACGCGTTTTCCGGCGAAAACGCACACCACGGCTCTTTCTGAGAAAAAGCAAGCACGGAGGACGAGAACCGCTTTTGCCCTTCGTAGCGTTCCGGGCAGTGGGTAGAACCAGGCAGAGAATTCCCTGCTAGCAGCTTCCCTGTGGCGGGGAAGTGCAAACGTACACGTTTTCGGCCGAAAACGCGTTTGCCGGCGAAAACGCACACCACGGCTCTTTCTTAGAAAAAGCAAGCACGGAGGACGAGAACCGCTTTTGCCCTGCGTAGCGTTCCGGGCAGCGGGTAGAACCAGGCAGAGAATTCCCGGCTAGCAGCTTCCCTGTGGCGGGGAAGTGCAAACGTACACGTTTTCGGCCGAAAACGCGTTTTCCGGCGAAAACGCACACCACGGCTCTGTCTGAGAAAAAGCAAGCACGGAGGACGAGAACCGCTTTTGCCCTGCGTAGCGTTCCGGGCAGCGGGTAGAACCAGGCAGAGAATTCCCGGCTAGCAGCTTCCCTGTGGCGGGGAAGTGCAAACGTACACGTTTTCGGCCGAAAACGCGTTTGCCGGCGAAAACGCACACCACGGCTCTTTCTGAGAAAAAGCAAGCACGGAGGACGAGAACCGCTTTTGCCCTGCGTAGCGTTCCGGGCAGCGGGTAGAACCAGGCAGAGAATTCCCGGCTAGCAGCTTCCCTGTGGCGGGGAAGTGCAAACGTACACGTTTTCGGCCGAAAACGCGTTTTCCGGCGAAAACGCACACCACGGCTCTTTCTGAGAAAAAGCAAGCACGGAGGACGAGAACCGCTTTTGCCCTGCGTAGCGTTCCGGGCAGCGGGTAGAACCAGGCAGAGAATTCGCGGCTAGCAGCTTCCCTGTGGCGGGGAAGTGCAAACGTACACGTTTTCGGCCGAAAACGCGTTTTCCGGCGAAAACGCACACCACGGCTCTTTCTGAGAAAAAGCAAGCACGGAGGACGAGAACCGCTTTTGCCCTGCGTAGCGTTCTGGGCAGCGGGTAGAACCAGGCAGAGAATTCGCGGCTAGCAGCTTCCCTGTGACGGGGAAGTGCAAACGTACACGTTTTCGGCCGAAAACGCGTTTGCCGGCGAAAACGCACACCACGGCTCTTTCTGAGAAAAAGCAAGCACGGAGGACGAGAACCGCTTTTGCCCTGCGTAGCGTTCCGGGCAGCGGGTAGAACCAGGCAGAGAATTCCCGGCTAGCAGCTTCCCTGTGGCGGGGAAGTGCAAACGTACACGTTTTCGGCCGAAAACGCGTTTGCCGGCGAAAACGCACACCACGGCTCTTTCTGAGAAAAAGCAAGCACGGAGGACGAGAACCGCTTTTGCCCTTCGTAGCGTTCCGGGCAGCGGGTAGAACCAGGCAGAGAATTCCCGGCTAGCAGCTTCCCTGTGGCGGGGAAGTGCAAACGTACACGTTTTCGGCCGAAAACGCGTTTGCCGGCGAAAACGCACACCACGGCTCTTTCTGAGAAAAAGCAAGCACGGAGGACGAGAACCGCTTTTGCCCTTCGTAGCGTTCCGGGCAGTGGGTAGAACCAGGCAGAGAATTCCCGGCTAGCAGCTTCCCTGTGGCGGGGAAGTGCAAACGTACACGTTTTCGGCCGAAAACGCGTTTGCCGGCGAAAACGCACACCACGGCTCTTTCTGAGAAAAAGCAAGCACGGAGGACGAGAACCGCTTTTGCCCTGCGTAGCGTTTCGGGCAGCGGGTAGAACCAGGCAGAGAATTCCCGGCTAGCAGCTTCCCTGTGGCGGGGAAGTGCAAACGTACACGTTTTCGGCCGAAAACGCGTTTGCCGGCGAAAACGCACACCACGGCTCTTTCTGAGAAAAAGCAAGCACGGAGGACGAGAACCGCTTTTGCCCTGCGTAGCGTTCCGGGCAGCGGGTAGAACCAGGCAGAGAATTCGCGGCTAGCAGCTTCCCTGTGGCGAGGAAGTGCAAACGTACACGTTTTCGGCCGAAAACGCGTTTTCCGGCGAAAACGCACACCGCGGCTCTTTCTGAGAAAAAGCAAGCACGGAGGACGAGAACCGCTTTTGCCCTGCGTAGCGTTCCGGGCAGCGGGTAGAACCAGGCAGAGAATTCCCGGCTAGCAGCTTCCCTGTGGCGGGGAAGTGCAAACGTACACGTTTTCGGCCGAAAACGCGTTTGCCGGCGAAAACGCACACCACGGCTCTTTCTGAGAAAAAGCAAGCACGGAGGACGAGAACCGCTTTTGCCCTGCGTAACGTTCCGGGCAGCGGGTAGAACCAGGCAGAGAATTCCCGGCTAGCAGCTTCCCTGTGGCGGGGAAGTGCAAACGTACACGTTTTCGGCCGAAAACGCGTTTGCCGGCGAAAACGCACACCACGGCTCTTTCTGAGAAAAAGCAAGCACGGAGGACGAGAACCGCTTTTGCCCTGCGTAGCGTTCCGGGCAGCGGGTAGAACCAGGCACAGGCAGAGAATTCCCGGCTAGCAGCTTCCCTGTGGCGGGGAAGTGCAAACGTACACGTTTTCGGCCGAAAACGCGTTTTCCGGCGAAAACGCACACCACGGCTCTTTCTGAGAAAAAGCAAGCACGGAGGACGAGAACCGCTTTTGCCCTGCGTAGCGTTCCGGGCAGCGGGTAGAACCAGGCAGAGAATTCCCGGCTAGCAGCTTCCCTGTGGCGGGGAAGTGCAAACGTACACGTTTTCGGCCGAAAACGCGTTTTCCGGCGAAAACGCACACCACGGCTCTTTCTGAGAAAAAGCAAGCACGGAGGACGAGAACCGCTTTTGCCCTGCGTAGCGTTCCGGGCAGCGGGTAGAACCAGGCAGAGAATTCCCGGCTAGCAGCTTCCCTGTGGCGGGGAAGTGCAAACGTACACGTTTTCGGCCGAAAACGCGTTTTCCGGCGAAAACGCACACCACGGCTCTTTCTGAGAAAAAGCAAGCACGGAGGACGAGAACCGCTTTTGCCCTGCGTAGCGTTCCGGGCAGCGGGTAGAACCAGGCAGAGAATTCCCGGCTAGCAGCTTCCCTGTGGCGGGGAAGTGCAAACGTACACGTTTTCGGCCGAAAACGCGTTTTCCGGCGAAAACGCACACCACGGCTCTTTCTGAGAAAAAGCAAGCACGGAGGACGAGAACCGCTTTTGCCCTGCGTAGCGTTCCGGGCAGCGGGTAGAACCAGGCAGAGAATTCCCGGCTAGCAGCTTCCCTGTGGCGGGGAAGTGCAAACGTACACGTTTTCGGCCGAAAACGCGTTTTCCGGCGAAAACGCACACCACGGCTCTTTCTGAGAAAAAGCAAGCACGGAGGACGAGAACCGCTTTTGCCCTGCGTAGCGTTCCGGGCAGCGGGTAGAACCAGGCAGAGAATTCCCGGCTAGCAGCTTCCCTGTGGCGGGGAAGTGCAAACGTACACGTTTTCGGCCGAAAACGCGTTTTCCGGCGAAAACGCACACCACGGCTCTTTCTGAGAAAAAGCAAGCACGGAGGACGAGAACCGCTTTTGCCCTGCGTAGCGTTCCGGGCAGCGGGTAGAACCAGGCAGAGAATTCCCGGCTAGCAGCTTCCCTGTGGCGGGGAAGTGCAAACGTACACGTTTTCGGCCGAAAACGCGTTTTCCGGCGAAAACGCACACCACGGCTCTTTCTGAGAAAAAGCAAGCACGGAGGACGAGAACCGCTTTTGCCCTGCGTAGCGTTCCGGGCAGCGGGTAGAACCAGGCAGAGAATTCCCGGCTAGCAGCTTCCCTGTGGCGGGGAAGTGCAAACGTACACGTTTTCGGCCGAAAACGCGTTTTCCGGCGAAAACGCACACCACGGCTCTTTCTGAGAAAAAGCAAGCACGGAGGACGAGAACCGCTTTTGCCCTGCGTAGCGTTCCGGGCAGCGGGTAGAACCAGGCAGAGAATTCCCGGCTAGCAGCTTCCCTGTGGCGGGGAAGTGCAAACGTACACGTTTTCGGCCGAAAACGCGTTTTCCGGCGAAAACGCACACCACGGCTCTTTCTGAGAAAAAGCAAGCACGGAGGACGAGAACCGCTTTTGCCCTGCGTAGCGTTCCGGGCAGCGGGTAGAACCAGGCAGAGAATTCCCGGCTAGCAGCTTCCCTGTGGCGGGGAAGTGCAAACGTACACGTTTTCGGCCGAAAACGCGTTTTCCGGCGAAAACGCACACCACGGCTCTTTCTGAGAAAAAGCAAGCACGGAGGACGAGAACCGCTTTTGCCCTGCGTAGCGTTCCGGGCAGCGGGTAGAACCAGGCAGAGAATTCCCGGCTAGCAGCTTCCCTGTGGCGGGGAAGTGCAAACGTACACGTTTTCGGCCGAAAACGCGTTTTCCGGCGAAAACGCACACCACGGCTCTTTCTGAGAAAAAGCAAGCACGGAGGACGAGAACCGCTTTTGCCCTGCGTAGCGTTCCGGGCAGCGGGTAGAACCAGGCAGAGAATTCCCGGCTAGCAGCTTCCCTGTGGCGGGGAAGTGCAAACGTACACGTTTTCGGCCGAAAACGCGTTTTCCGGCGAAAACGCACACCACGGCTCTTTCTGAGAAAAAGCAAGCACGGAGGACGAGAACCGCTTTTGCCCTGCGTAGCGTTCCGGGCAGCGGGTAGAACCAGGCAGAGAATTCCCGGCTAGCAGCTTCCCTGTGGCGGGGAAGTGCAAACGTACACGTTTTCGGCCGAAAACGCGTTTTCCGGCGAAAACGCACACCACGGCTCTTTCTGAGAAAAAGCAAGCACGGAGGACGAGAACCGCTTTTGCCCTGCGTAGCGTTCCGGGCAGCGGGTAGAACCAGGCAGAGAATTCCCGGCTAGCAGCTTCCCTGTGGCGGGGAAGTGCAAACGTACACGTTTTCGGCCGAAAACGCGTTTTCCGGCGAAAACGCACACCACGGCTCTTTCTGAGAAAAAGCAAGCACGGAGGACGAGAACCGCTTTTGCCCTGCGTAGCGTTCCGGGCAGCGGGTAGAACCAGGCAGAGAATTCCCGGCTAGCAGCTTCCCTGTGGCGGGGAAGTGCAAACGTACACGTTTTCGGCCGAAAACGCGTTTTCCGGCGAAAACGCACACCACGGCTCTTTCTGAGAAAAAGCAAGCACGGAGGACGAGAACCGCTTTTGCCCTGCGTAGCGTTCCGGGCAGCGGGTAGAACCAGGCAGAGAATTCCCGGCTAGCAGCTTCCCTGTGGCGGGGAAGTGCAAACGTACACGTTTTCGGCCGAAAACGCGTTTTCCGGCGAAAACGCACACCACGGCTCTTTCTGAGAAAAAGCAAGCACGGAGGACGAGAACCGCTTTTGCCCTGCGTAGCGTTCCGGGCAGCGGGTAGAACCAGGCAGAGAATTCCCGGCTAGCAGCTTCCCTGTGGCGGGGAAGTGCAAACGTACACGTTTTCGGCCGAAAACGCGTTTTCCGGCGAAAACGCACACCACGGCTCTTTCTGAGAAAAAGCAAGCACGGAGGACGAGAACCGCTTTTGCCCTGCGTAGCGTTCCGGGCAGCGGGTAGAACCAGGCAGAGAATTCCCGGCTAGCAGCTTCCCTGTGGCGGGGAAGTGCAAACGTACACGTTTTCGGCCGAAAACGCGTTTTCCGGCGAAAACGCACACCACGGCTCTTTCTGAGAAAAAGCAAGCACGGAGGACGAGAACCGCTTTTGCCCTGCGTAGCGTTCCGGGCAGCGGGTAGAACCAGGCAGAGAATTCCCGGCTAGCAGCTTCCCTGTGGCGGGGAAGTGCAAACGTACACGTTTTCGGCCGAAAACGCGTTTTCCGGCGAAAACGCACACCACGGCTCTTTCTGAGAAAAAGCAAGCACGGAGGACGAGAACCGCTTTTGCCCTGCGTAGCGTTCCGGGCAGCGGGTAGAACCAGGCAGAGAATTCCCGGCTAGCAGCTTCCCTGTGGCGGGGAAGTGCAAACGTACACGTTTTCGGCCGAAAACGCGTTTTCCGGCGAAAACGCACACCACGGCTCTTTCTGAGAAAAAGCAAGCACGGAGGACGAGAACCGCTTTTGCCCTGCGTAGCGTTCCGGGCAGCGGGTAGAACCAGGCAGAGAATTCCCGGCTAGCAGCTTCCCTGTGGCGGGGAAGTGCAAACGTACACGTTTTCGGCCGAAAACGCGTTTTCCGGCGAAAACGCACACCACGGCTCTTTCTGAGAAAAAGCAAGCACGGAGGACGAGAACCGCTTTTGCCCTGCGTAGCGTTCCGGGCAGCGGGTAGAACCAGGCAGAGAATTCCCGGCTAGCAGCTTCCCTGTGGCGGGGAAGTGCAAACGTACACGTTTTCGGCCGAAAACGCGTTTTCCGGCGAAAACGCACACCACGGCTCTTTCTGAGAAAAAGCAAGCACGGAGGACGAGAACCGCTTTTGCCCTGCGTAGCGTTCCGGGCAGCGGGTAGAACCAGGCAGAGAATTCCCGGCTAGCAGCTTCCCTGTGGCGGGGAAGTGCAAACGTACACGTTTTCGGCCGAAAACGCGTTTTCCGGCGAAAACGCACACCACGGCTCTTTCTGAGAAAAAGCAAGCACGGAGGACGAGAACCGCTTTTGCCCTGCGTAGCGTTCCGGGCAGCGGGTAGAACCAGGCAGAGAATTCCCGGCTAGCAGCTTCCCTGTGGCGGGGAAGTGCAAACGTACACGTTTTCGGCCGAAAACGCGTTTTCCGGCGAAAACGCACACCACGGCTCTTTCTGAGAAAAAGCAAGCACGGAGGACGAGAACCGCTTTTGCCCTGCGTAGCGTTCCGGGCAGCGGGTAGAACCAGGCAGAGAATTCCCGGCTAGCAGCTTCCCTGTGGCGGGGAAGTGCAAACGTACACGTTTTCGGCCGAAAACGCGTTTTCCGGCGAAAACGCACACCACGGCTCTTTCTGAGAAAAAGCAAGCACGGAGGACGAGAACCGCTTTTGCCCTGCGTAGCGTTCCGGGCAGCGGGTAGAACCAGGCAGAGAATTCCCGGCTAGCAGCTTCCCTGTGGCGGGGAAGTGCAAACGTACACGTTTTCGGCCGAAAACGCGTTTTCCGGCGAAAACGCACACCACGGCTCTTTCTGAGAAAAAGCAAGCACGGAGGACGAGAACCGCTTTTGCCCTGCGTAGCGTTCCGGGCAGCGGGTAGAACCAGGCAGAGAATTCCCGGCTAGCAGCTTCCCTGTGGCGGGGAAGTGCAAACGTACACGTTTTCGGCCGAAAACGCGTTTTCCGGCGAAAACGCACACCACGGCTCTTTCTGAGAAAAAGCAAGCACGGAGGACGAGAACCGCTTTTGCCCTGCGTAGCGTTCCGGGCAGCGGGTAGAACCAGGCAGAGAATTCCCGGCTAGCAGCTTCCCTGTGGCGGGGAAGTGCAAACGTACACGTTTTCGGCCGAAAACGCGTTTTCCGGCGAAAACGCACACCACGGCTCTTTCTGAGAAAAAGCAAGCACGGAGGACGAGAACCGCTTTTGCCCTGCGTAGCGTTCCGGGCAGCGGGTAGAACCAGGCAGAGAATTCCCGGCTAGCAGCTTCCCTGTGGCGGGGAAGTGCAAACGTACACGTTTTCGGCCGAAAACGCGTTTTCCGGCGAAAACGCACACCACGGCTCTTTCTGAGAAAAAGCAAGCACGGAGGACGAGAACCGCTTTTGCCCTGCGTAGCGTTCCGGGCAGCGGGTAGAACCAGGCAGAGAATTCCCGGCTAGCAGCTTCCCTGTGGCGGGGAAGTGCAAACGTACACGTTTTCGGCCGAAAACGCGTTTTCCGGCGAAAACGCACACCACGGCTCTTTCTGAGAAAAAGCAAGCACGGAGGACGAGAACCGCTTTTGCCCTGCGTAGCGTTCCGGGCAGCGGGTAGAACCAGGCAGAGAATTCCCGGCTAGCAGCTTCCCTGTGGCGGGGAAGTGCAAACGTACACGTTTTCGGCCGAAAACGCGTTTTCCGGCGAAAACGCACACCACGGCTCTTTCTGAGAAAAAGCAAGCACGGAGGACGAGAACCGCTTTTGCCCTGCGTAGCGTTCCGGGCAGCGGGTAGAACCAGGCAGAGAATTCCCGGCTAGCAGCTTCCCTGTGGCGGGGAAGTGCAAACGTACACGTTTTCGGCCGAAAACGCGTTTTCCGGCGAAAACGCACACCACGGCTCTTTCTGAGAAAAAGCAAGCACGGAGGACGAGAACCGCTTTTGCCCTGCGTAGCGTTCCGGGCAGCGGGTAGAACCAGGCAGAGAATTCCCGGCTAGCAGCTTCCCTGTGGCGGGGAAGTGCAAACGTACACGTTTTCGGCCGAAAACGCGTTTTCCGGCGAAAACGCACACCACGGCTCTTTCTGAGAAAAAGCAAGCACGGAGGACGAGAACCGCTTTTGCCCTGCGTAGCGTTCCGGGCAGCGGGTAGAACCAGGCAGAGAATTCCCGGCTAGCAGCTTCCCTGTGGCGGGGAAGTGCAAACGTACACGTTTTCGGCCGAAAACGCGTTTTCCGGCGAAAACGCACACCACGGCTCTTTCTGAGAAAAAGCAAGCACGGAGGACGAGAACCGCTTTTGCCCTGCGTAGCGTTCCGGGCAGCGGGTAGAACCAGGCAGAGAATTCCCGGCTAGCAGCTTCCCTGTGGCGGGGAAGTGCAAACGTACACGTTTTCGGCCGAAAACGCGTTTTCCGGCGAAAACGCACACCACGGCTCTTTCTGAGAAAAAGCAAGCACGGAGGACGAGAACCGCTTTTGCCCTGCGTAGCGTTCCGGGCAGCGGGTAGAACCAGGCAGAGAATTCCCGGCTAGCAGCTTCCCTGTGGCGGGGAAGTGCAAACGTACACGTTTTCGGCCGAAAACGCGTTTTCCGGCGAAAACGCACACCACGGCTCTTTCTGAGAAAAAGCAAGCACGGAGGACGAGAACCGCTTTTGCCCTGCGTAGCGTTCCGGGCAGCGGGTAGAACCAGGCAGAGAATTCCCGGCTAGCAGCTTCCCTGTGGCGGGGAAGTGCAAACGTACACGTTTTCGGCCGAAAACGCGTTTTCCGGCGAAAACGCACACCACGGCTCTTTCTGAGAAAAAGCAAGCACGGAGGACGAGAACCGCTTTTGCCCTGCGTAGCGTTCCGGGCAGCGGGTAGAACCAGGCAGAGAATTCCCGGCTAGCAGCTTCCCTGTGGCGGGGAAGTGCAAACGTACACGTTTTCGGCCGAAAACGCGTTTTCCGGCGAAAACGCACACCACGGCTCTTTCTGAGAAAAAGCAAGCACGGAGGACGAGAACCGCTTTTGCCCTGCGTAGCGTTCCGGGCAGCGGGTAGAACCAGGCAGAGAATTCCCGGCTAGCAGCTTCCCTGTGGCGGGGAAGTGCAAACGTACACGTTTTCGGCCGAAAACGCGTTTTCCGGCGAAAACGCACACCACGGCTCTTTCTGAGAAAAAGCAAGCACGGAGGACGAGAACCGCTTTTGCCCTGCGTAGCGTTCCGGGCAGCGGGTAGAACCAGGCAGAGAATTCCCGGCTAGCAGCTTCCCTGTGGCGGGGAAGTGCAAACGTACACGTTTTCGGCCGAAAACGCGTTTTCCGGCGAAAACGCACACCACGGCTCTTTCTGAGAAAAAGCAAGCACGGAGGACGAGAACCGCTTTTGCCCTGCGTAGCGTTCCGGGCAGCGGGTAGAACCAGGCAGAGAATTCCCGGCTAGCAGCTTCCCTGTGGCGGGGAAGTGCAAACGTACACGTTTTCGGCCGAAAACGCGTTTTCCGGCGAAAACGCACACCACGGCTCTTTCTGAGAAAAAGCAAGCACGGAGGACGAGAACCGCTTTTGCCCTGCGTAGCGTTCCGGGCAGCGGGTAGAACCAGGCAGAGAATTCCCGGCTAGCAGCTTCCCTGTGGCGGGGAAGTGCAAACGTACACGTTTTCGGCCGAAAACGCGTTTTCCGGCGAAAACGCACACCACGGCTCTTTCTGAGAAAAAGCAAGCACGGAGGACGAGAACCGCTTTTGCCCTGCGTAGCGTTCCGGGCAGCGGGTAGAACCAGGCAGAGAATTCCCGGCTAGCAGCTTCCCTGTGGCGGGGAAGTGCAAACGTACACGTTTTCGGCCGAAAACGCGTTTTCCGGCGAAAACGCACACCACGGCTCTTTCTGAGAAAAAGCAAGCACGGAGGACGAGAACCGCTTTTGCCCTGCGTAGCGTTCCGGGCAGCGGGTAGAACCAGGCAGAGAATTCCCGGCTAGCAGCTTCCCTGTGGCGGGGAAGTGCAAACGTACACGTTTTCGGCCGAAAACGCGTTTTCCGGCGAAAACGCACACCACGGCTCTTTCTGAGAAAAAGCAAGCACGGAGGACGAGAACCGCTTTTGCCCTGCGTAGCGTTCCGGGCAGCGGGTAGAACCAGGCAGAGAATTCCCGGCTAGCAGCTTCCCTGTGGCGGGGAAGTGCAAACGTACACGTTTTCGGCCGAAAACGCGTTTTCCGGCGAAAACGCACACCACGGCTCTTTCTGAGAAAAAGCAAGCACGGAGGACGAGAACCGCTTTTGCCCTGCGTAGCGTTCCGGGCAGCGGGTAGAACCAGGCAGAGAATTCCCGGCTAGCAGCTTCCCTGTGGCGGGGAAGTGCAAACGTACACGTTTTCGGCCGAAAACGCGTTTTCCGGCGAAAACGCACACCACGGCTCTTTCTGAGAAAAAGCAAGCACGGAGGACGAGAACCGCTTTTGCCCTGCGTAGCGTTCCGGGCAGCGGGTAGAACCAGGCAGAGAATTCCCGGCTAGCAGCTTCCCTGTGGCGGGGAAGTGCAAACGTACACGTTTTCGGCCGAAAACGCGTTTTCCGGCGAAAACGCACACCACGGCTCTTTCTGAGAAAAAGCAAGCACGGAGGACGAGAACCGCTTTTGCCCTGCGTAGCGTTCCGGGCAGCGGGTAGAACCAGGCAGAGAATTCCCGGCTAGCAGCTTCCCTGTGGCGGGGAAGTGCAAACGTACACGTTTTCGGCCGAAAACGCGTTTTCCGGCGAAAACGCACACCACGGCTCTTTCTGAGAAAAAGCAAGCACGGAGGACGAGAACCGCTTTTGCCCTGCGTAGCGTTCCGGGCAGCGGGTAGAACCAGGCAGAGAATTCCCGGCTAGCAGCTTCCCTGTGGCGGGGAAGTGCAAACGTACACGTTTTCGGCCGAAAACGCGTTTTCCGGCGAAAACGCACACCACGGCTCTTTCTGAGAAAAAGCAAGCACGGAGGACGAGAACCGCTTTTGCCCTGCGTAGCGTTCCGGGCAGCGGGTAGAACCAGGCAGAGAATTCCCGGCTAGCAGCTTCCCTGTGGCGGGGAAGTGCAAACGTACACGTTTTCGGCCGAAAACGCGTTTTCCGGCGAAAACGCACACCACGGCTCTTTCTGAGAAAAAGCAAGCACGGAGGACGAGAACCGCTTTTGCCCTGCGTAGCGTTCCGGGCAGCGCGGGTAGAACCAGGCAGAGAATTCCCGGCTAGCAGCTTCCCTGTGGCGGGGAAGTGCAAACGTACACGTTTTCGGCCGAAAACGCGTTTTCCGGCGAAAACGCACACCACGGCTCTTTCTGAGAAAAAGCAAGCACGGAGGACGAGAACCGCTACGTATGCGTAGCGTTCCGGGCAGCGGGTAGAACCAGGCAGAGAATTCCCGGCTAGCAGCTTCCCTGTGGCGGGGAAGTGCAAACGTACACGTTTTCGGCCGAAAACGCGTTTTCCGGCGAAAACGCACACCACGGCTCTTTCTGAGAAAAAGCAAGCACGGAGGACGAGAACCGCTTTTGCCCTGCGTAGCGTTCCGGGCAGCGGGTAGAACCAGGCAGAGAATTCCCGGCTAGCAGCTTCCCTGTGGCGGGGAAGTGCAAACGTACACGTTTTCGGCCGAAAACGCGTTTTCCGGCGAAAACGCACACCACGGCTCTTTCTGAGAAAAAGCAAGCACGGAGGACGAGAACCGCTTTTGCCCTGCGTAGCGTTCCGGGCAGCGGGTAGAACCAGGCAGAGAATTCCCGGCTAGCAGCTTCCCTGTGGCGGGGAAGTGCAAACGTACACGTTTTCGGCCGAAAACGCGTTTTCCGGCGAAAACGCACACCACGGCTCTTTCTGAGAAAAAGCAAGCACGGAGGACGAGAACCGCTTTTGCCCTGCGTAGCGTTCCGGGCAGCGGGTAGAACCAGGCAGAGAATTCCCGGCTAGCAGCTTCCCTGTGGCGGGGAAGTGCAAACGTACACGTTTTCGGCCGAAAACGCGTTTTCCGGCGAAAACGCACACCACGGCTCTTTCTGAGAAAAAGCAAGCACGGAGGACGAGAACCGCTTTTGCCCTGCGTAGCGTTCCGGGCAGCGGGTAGAACCAGGCAGAGAATTCCCGGCTAGCAGCTTCCCTGTGGCGGGGAAGTGCAAACGTACACGTTTTCGGCCGAAAACGCGTTTTCCGGCGAAAACGCACACCACGGCTCTTTCTGAGAAAAAGCAAGCACGGAGGACGAGAACCGCTTTTGCCCTGCGTAGCGTTCCGGGCAGCGGGTAGAACCAGGCAGAGAATTCCCGGCTAGCAGCTTCCCTGTGGCGGGGAAGTGCAAACGTACACGTTTTCGGCCGAAAACGCGTTTTCCGGCGAAAACGCACACCACGGCTCTTTCTGAGAAAAAGCAAGCACGGAGGACGAGAACCGCTTTTGCCCTGCGTAGCGTTCCGGGCAGCGGGTAGAACCAGGCAGAGAATTCCCGGCTAGCAGCTTCCCTGTGGCGGGGAAGTGCAAACGTACACGTTTTCGGCCGAAAACGCGTTTTCCGGCGAAAACGCACACCACGGCTCTTTCTGAGAAAAAGCAAGCACGGAGGACGAGAACCGCTTTTGCCCTGCGTAGCGTTCCGGGCAGCGGGTAGAACCAGGCAGAGAATTCCCGGCTAGCAGCTTCCCTGTGGCGGGGAAGTGCAAACGTACACGTTTTCGGCCGAAAACGCGTTTTCCGGCGAAAACGCACACCACGGCTCTTTCTGAGAAAAAGCAAGCACGGAGGACGAGAACCGCTTTTGCCCTGCGTAGCGTTCCGGGCAGCGGGTAGAACCAGGCAGAGAATTCCCGGCTAGCAGCTTCCCTGTGGCGGGGAAGTGCAAACGTACACGTTTTCGGCCGAAAACGCGTTTTCCGGCGAAAACGCACACCACGGCTCTTTCTGAGAAAAAGCAAGCACGGAGGACGAGAACCGCTTTTGCCCTGCGTAGCGTTCCGGGCAGCGGGTAGAACCAGGCAGAGAATTCCCGGCTAGCAGCTTCCCTGTGGCGGGGAAGTGCAAACGTACACGTTTTCGGCCGAAAACGCGTTTTCCGGCGAAAACGCACACCACGGCTCTTTCTGAGAAAAAGCAAGCACGGAGGACGAGAACCGCTTTTGCCCTGCGTAGCGTTCCGGGCAGCGGGTAGAACCAGGCAGAGAATTCCCGGCTAGCAGCTTCCCTGTGGCGGGGAAGTGCAAACGTACACGTTTTCGGCCGAAAACGCGTTTTCCGGCGAAAACGCACACCACGGCTCTTTCTGAGAAAAAGCAAGCACGGAGGACGAGAACCGCTTTTGCCCTGCGTAGCGTTCCGGGCAGCGGGTAGAACCAGGCAGAGAATTCCCGGCTAGCAGCTTCCCTGTGGCGGGGAAGTGCAAACGTACACGTTTTCGGCCGAAAACGCGTTTTCCGGCGAAAACGCACACCACGGCTCTTTCTGAGAAAAAGCAAGCACGGAGGACGAGAACCGCTTTTGCCCTGCGTAGCGTTCCGGGCAGCGGGTAGAACCAGGCAGAGAATTCCCGGCTAGCAGCTTCCCTGTGGCGGGGAAGTGCAAACGTACACGTTTTCGGCCGAAAACGCGTTTTCCGGCGAAAACGCACACCACGGCTCTTTCTGAGAAAAAGCAAGCACGGAGGACGAGAACCGCTTTTGCCCTGCGTAGCGTTCCGGGCAGCGGGTAGAACCAGGCAGAGAATTCCCGGCTAGCAGCTTCCCTGTGGCGGGGAAGTGCAAACGTACACGTTTTCGGCCGAAAACGCGTTTTCCGGCGAAAACGCACACCACGGCTCTTTCTGAGAAAAAGCAAGCACGGAGGACGAGAACCGCTTTTGCCCTGCGTAGCGTTCCGGGCAGCGGGTAGAACCAGGCAGAGAATTCCCGGCTAGCAGCTTCCCTGTGGCGGGGAAGTGCAAACGTACACGTTTTCGGCCGAAAACGCGTTTTCCGGCGAAAACGCACACCACGGCTCTTTCTGAGAAAAAGCAAGCACGGAGGACGAGAACCGCTTTTGCCCTGCGTAGCGTTCCGGGCAGCGGGTAGAACCAGGCAGAGAATTCCCGGCTAGCAGCTTCCCTGTGGCGGGGAAGTGCAAACGTACACGTTTTCGGCCGAAAACGCGTTTTCCGGCGAAAACGCACACCACGGCTCTTTCTGAGAAAAAGCAAGCACGGAGGACGAGAACCGCTTTTGCCCTGCGTAGCGTTCCGGGCAGCGGGTAGAACCAGGCAGAGAATTCCCGGCTAGCAGCTTCCCTGTGGCGGGGAAGTGCAAACGTACACGTTTTCGGCCGAAAACGCGTTTTCCGGCGAAAACGCACACCACGGCTCTTTCTGAGAAAAAGCAAGCACGGAGGACGAGAACCGCTTTTGCCCTGCGTAGCGTTCCGGGCAGCGGGTAGAACCAGGCAGAGAATTCCCGGCTAGCAGCTTCCCTGTGGCGGGGAAGTGCAAACGTACACGTTTTCGGCCGAAAACGCGTTTTCCGGCGAAAACGCACACCACGGCTCTTTCTGAGAAAAAGCAAGCACGGAGGACGAGAACCGCTTTTGCCCTGCGTAGCGTTCCGGGCAGCGGGTAGAACCAGGCAGAGAATTCCCGGCTAGCAGCTTCCCTGTGGCGGGGAAGTGCAAACGTACACGTTTTCGGCCGAAAACGCGTTTTCCGGCGAAAACGCACACCACGGCTCTTTCTGAGAAAAAGCAAGCACGGAGGACGAGAACCGCTTTTGCCCTGCGTAGCGTTCCGGGCAGCGGGTAGAACCAGGCAGAGAATTCCCGGCTAGCAGCTTCCCTGTGGCGGGGAAGTGCAAACGTACACGTTTTCGGCCGAAAACGCGTTTTCCGGCGAAAACGCACACCACGGCTCTTTCTGAGAAAAAGCAAGCACGGAGGACGAGAACCGCTTTTGCCCTGCGTAGCGTTCCGGGCAGCGGGTAGAACCAGGCAGAGAATTCCCGGCTAGCAGCTTCCCTGTGGCGGGGAAGTGCAAACGTACACGTTTTCGGCCGAAAACGCGTTTTCCGGCGAAAACGCACACCACGGCTCTTTCTGAGAAAAAGCAAGCACGGAGGACGAGAACCGCTTTTGCCCTGCGTAGCGTTCCGGGCAGCGGGTAGAACCAGGCAGAGAATTCCCGGCTAGCAGCTTCCCTGTGGCGGGGAAGTGCAAACGTACACGTTTTCGGCCGAAAACGCGTTTTCCGGCGAAAACGCACACCACGGCTCTTTCTGAGAAAAAGCAAGCACGGAGGACGAGAACCGCTTTTGCCCTGCGTAGCGTTCCGGGCAGCGGGTAGAACCAGGCAGAGAATTCCCGGCTAGCAGCTTCCCTGTGGCGGGGAAGTGCAAACGTACACGTTTTCGGCCGAAAACGCGTTTTCCGGCGAAAACGCACACCACGGCTCTTTCTGAGAAAAAGCAAGCACGGAGGACGAGAACCGCTTTTGCCCTGCGTAGCGTTCCGGGCAGCGGGTAGAACCAGGCAGAGAATTCCCGGCTAGCAGCTTCCCTGTGGCGGGGAAGTGCAAACGTACACGTTTTCGGCCGAAAACGCGTTTTCCGGCGAAAACGCACACCACGGCTCTTTCTGAGAAAAAGCAAGCACGGAGGACGAGAACCGCTTTTGCCCTGCGTAGCGTTCCGGGCAGCGGGTAGAACCAGGCAGAGAATTCCCGGCTAGCAGCTTCCCTGTGGCGGGGAAGTGCAAACGTACACGTTTTCGGCCGAAAACGCGTTTTCCGGCGAAAACGCACACCACGGCTCTTTCTGAGAAAAAGCAAGCACGGAGGACGAGAACCGCTTTTGCCCTGCGTAGCGTTCCGGGCAGCGGGTAGAACCAGGCAGAGAATTCCCGGCTAGCAGCTTCCCTGTGGCGGGGAAGTGCAAACGTACACGTTTTCGGCCGAAAACGCGTTTTCCGGCGAAAACGCACACCACGGCTCTTTCTGAGAAAAAGCAAGCACGGAGGACGAGAACCGCTTTTGCCCTGCGTAGCGTTCCGGGCAGCGGGTAGAACCAGGCAGAGAATTCCCGGCTAGCAGCTTCCCTGTGGCGGGGAAGTGCAAACGTACACGTTTTCGGCCGAAAACGCGTTTTCCGGCGAAAACGCACACCACGGCTCTTTCTGAGAAAAAGCAAGCACGGAGGACGAGAACCGCTTTTGCCCTGCGTAGCGTTCCGGGCAGCGGGTAGAACCAGGCAGAGAATTCCCGGCTAGCAGCTTCCCTGTGGCGGGGAAGTGCAAACGTACACGTTTTCGGCCGAAAACGCGTTTTCCGGCGAAAACGCACACCACGGCTCTTTCTGAGAAAAAGCAAGCACGGAGGACGAGAACCGCTTTTGCCCTGCGTAGCGTTCCGGGCAGCGGGTAGAACCAGGCAGAGAATTCCCGGCTAGCAGCTTCCCTGTGGCGGGGAAGTGCAAACGTACACGTTTTCGGCCGAAAACGCGTTTTCCGGCGAAAACGCACACCACGGCTCTTTCTGAGAAAAAGCAAGCACGGAGGACGAGAACCGCTTTTGCCCTGCGTAGCGTTCCGGGCAGCGGGTAGAACCAGGCAGAGAATTCCCGGCTAGCAGCTTCCCTGTGGCGGGGAAGTGCAAACGTACACGTTTTCGGCCGAAAACGCGTTTTCCGGCGAAAACGCACACCACGGCTCTTTCTGAGAAAAAGCAAGCACGGAGGACGAGAACCGCTTTTGCCCTGCGTAGCGTTCCGGGCAGCGGGTAGAACCAGGCAGAGAATTCCCGGCTAGCAGCTTCCCTGTGGCGGGGAAGTGCAAACGTACACGTTTTCGGCCGAAAACGCGTTTTCCGGCGAAAACGCACACCACGGCTCTTTCTGAGAAAAAGCAAGCATACTCGTGAGGACGAGAACCGCTTTTGCCCTGCGTAGCGTTCCGGGCAGCGGGTAGAACCAGGCAGAGAATTCCCGGCTAGCAGCTTCCCTGTGGCGGGGAAGTGCAAACGTACACGTTTTCGGCCGAAAACGCGTTTTCCGGCGAAAACGCACACCACGGCTCTTTCTGAGAAAAAGCAAGCACGGAGGACGAGAACCGCTTTTGCCCTGCGTAGCGTTCCGGGCAGCGGGTAGAACCAGGCAGAGAATTCCCGGCTAGCAGCTTCCCTGTGGCGGGGAAGTGCAAACGTACACGTTTTCGGCCGAAAACGCGTTTTCCGGCGAAAACGCACACCACGGCTCTTTCTGAGAAAAAGCAAGCACGGAGGACGAGAACCGCTTTTGCCCTGCGTAGCGTTCCGGGCAGCGGGTAGAACCAGGCAGAGAATTCCCGGCTAGCAGCTTCCCTGTGGCGGGGAAGTGCAAACGTACACGTTTTCGGCCGAAAACGCGTTTTCCGGCGAAAACGCACACCACGGCTCTTTCTGAGAAAAAGCAAGCACGGAGGACGAGAACCGCTTTTGCCCTGCGTAGCGTTCCGGGCAGCGGGTAGAACCAGGCAGAGAATTCCCGGCTAGCAGCTTCCCTGTGGCGGGGAAGTGCAAACGTACACGTTTTCGGCCGAAAACGCGTTTTCCGGCGAAAACGCACACCACGGCTCTTTCTGAGAAAAAGCAAGCACGGAGGACGAGAACCGCTTTTGCCCTGCGTAGCGTTCCGGGCAGCGGGTAGAACCAGGCAGAGAATTCCCGGCTAGCAGCTTCCCTGTGGCGGGGAAGTGCAAACGTACACGTTTTCGGCCGAAAACGCGTTTTCCGGCGAAAACGCACACCACGGCTCTTTCTGAGAAAAAGCAAGCACGGAGGACGAGAACCGCTTTTGCCCTGCGTAGCGTTCCGGGCAGCGGGTAGAACCAGGCAGAGAATTCCCGGCTAGCAGCTTCCCTGTGGCGGGGAAGTGCAAACGTACACGTTTTCGGCCGAAAACGCGTTTTCCGGCGAAAACGCACACCACGGCTCTTTCTGAGAAAAAGCAAGCACGGAGGACGAGAACCGCTTTTGCCCTGCGTAGCGTTCCGGGCAGCGGGTAGAACCAGGCAGAGAATTCCCGGCTAGCAGCTTCCCTGTGGCGGGGAAGTGCAAACGTACACGTTTTCGGCCGAAAACGCGTTTTCCGGCGAAAACGCACACCACGGCTCTTTCTGAGAAAAAGCAAGCACGGAGGACGAGAACCGCTTTTGCCCTGCGTAGCGTTCCGGGCAGCGGGTAGAACCAGGCAGAGAATTCCCGGCTAGCAGCTTCCCTGTGGCGGGGAAGTGCAAACGTACACGTTTTCGGCCGAAAACGCGTTTTCCGGCGAAAACGCACACCACGGCTCTTTCTGAGAAAAAGCAAGCACGGAGGACGAGAACCGCTTTTGCCCTGCGTAGCGTTCCGGGCAGCGGGTAGAACCAGGCAGAGAATTCCCGGCTAGCAGCTTCCCTGTGGCGGGGAAGTGCAAACGTACACGTTTTCGGCCGAAAACGCGTTTTCCGGCGAAAACGGACACCACGGCTCTTTCTGAGAAAAAGCAAGCACGGAGGACGAGAAGCGCTTTTGCAGTGCGTAGCGTTCCGGGCAGCGGGTAGAACCAGGCAGAGAATTCCCGGCTAGCAGCTTCCTGTGGCGGGGAAGTGCAAACGTACACGTTTTCGGCCGAAAACGCGTTTTCCGGCGAAAACGCACACCACGGCTCTTTCTGAGAAAAAGCAAGCACGGAGGACGAGAACCGCTTTTGCCCTGCGTAGCGTTCCGGGCAGCGGGTAGAACCAGGCAGAGAATTCCCGGCTAGCAGCTTCCCTGTGGCGGGGAAGTGCAAACGTACACGTTTTCGGCCGAAAACGCGTTTTCCGGCGAAAACGCACACCACGGCTCTTTCTGAGAAAAAGCAAGCACGGAGGACGAGAACCGCTTTTGCCCTGCGTAGCGTTCCGGGCAGCGGGTAGAACCAGGCAGAGAATTCCCGGCTAGCAGCTTCCCTGTGGCGGGGAAGTGCAAACGTACACGTTTTCGGCCGAAAACGCGTTTTCCGGCGAAAACGCACACCACGGCTCTTTCTGAGAAAAAGCAAGCACGGAGGACGAGAACCGCTTTTGCCCTGCGTAGCGTTCCGGGCAGCGGGTAGAACCAGGCAGAGAATTCCCGGCTAGCAGCTTCCCTGTGGCGGGGAAGTGCAAACGTACACGTTTTCGGCCGAAAACGCGTTTTCCGGCGAAAACGCACACCACGGCTCTTTCTGAGAAAAAGCAAGCACGGAGGACGAGAACCGCTTTTGCCCTGCGTAGCGTTCCGGGCAGCGGGTAGAACCAGGCAGAGAATTCCCGGCTAGCAGCTTCCCTGTGGCGGGGAAGTGCAAACGTACACGTTTTCGGCCGAAAACGCGTTTTCCGGCGAAAACGCACACCACGGCTCTTTCTGAGAAAAAGCAAGCACGGAGGACGAGAACCGCTGTTGCCCTGCGTAGCGTTCCGGGCAGCGGGTAGAACCAGGCAGAGAATTCCGGCTAGCAGCTTCCCTGTGGCGGGGAAGTGCAAACGTACACGTTTTCGGCCGAAAACGCGTTTTCCGGCGAAAACGCACACCACGGCTCTTTCTGAGAAAAAGCAAGCACGGAGGACGAGAACCGCTTTTGCCCTGCGTAGCGTTCCGGGCAGCGGGTAGAACCAGGCAGAGAATTCCCGGCTAGCAGCTTCCCTGTGGCGGGGAAGTGCAAACGTACACGTTTTCGGCCGAAAACGCGTTTTCCGGCGAAAACGCACACCACGGCTCTTTCTGAGAAAAAGCAAGCACGGAGGACGAGAACCGCTTTTGCCCTGCGTAGCGTTCCGGGCAGCGGGTAGAACCAGGCAGAGAATTCCCGGCTAGCAGCTTCCCTGTGGCGGGGAAGTGCAAACGTACACGTTTTCGGCCGAAAACGCGTTTTCCGGCGAAAACGCACACCACGGCTCTTTCTGAGAAAAAGCAAGCACGGAGGACGAGAACCGCTTTTGCCCTGCGTAACGTTCCGGGCAGCGGGTAGAACCAGGCAGAGAATTCCCGGCTAGCAGCTTCCCTGTGGCGGGGAAGTGCAAACGTACACGTTTTCGGCCGAAAACGCGTTTTCCGGCGAAAACGCACACCACGGCTCTTTCTGAGAAAAAGCAAGCACGGAGGACGAGAACCGCTGTTGCCCTGCGTAGCGTTCCGGGCAGCGGGTAGAACCAGGCAGAGAATTCCCGGCTAGCAGCTTCCCTGTGGCGGGGAAGTGCAAACGTACACGTTTTCGGCCGAAAACGCGTTTTCCGGCGAAAACGCACACCACGGCTCTTTCTGAGAAAAAGCAAGCATGGAGGACAAGAACCGCTTTTGCCCTGCGTAGCGTTCCGGGCAGCGGGTAGAACCAGGCAGAGAATTCCCGGCTAGCAGCTTCCCTGTGGCGGGGAAGTGCAAACGTACACGTTTTCGGCCGAAAACGCGTTTTCCGGCGAAAACGCACACCACGGCTCTTTCTGAGAAAAAGCAAGCACGGAGGACGAGAACCGCTTTTGCCCTGCGTAGCGTTCCGGGCAGCGGGTAGAACCAGGCAGAGAATTCCCGGCTAGCAGCTTCCCTGTGGCGGGGAAGTGCAAACGTACACGTTTTTGGCCGAAAACGCGTTTTCCGGCGAAAACGCACACCACGGCTCTTTCTGAGAAAAAGCAAGCACGGAGGACGAGAACCACTTTTGCCCTGCGTAGCGTTCCGGGCAGCGGGTAGAACCAGGCAGAGAATTCCCGGCTAGCAGCTTCCCTGTGGCGGGGAAGTGCAAACGTACACGTTTTCGGCCGAAAACGCGTTTTCCGGCGAAAACGCACACCACGGCTCTTTCTGAGAAAAAGCAAGCACGGAGGACGAGAACCGCTTTTGCCCTGCGTAGCGTTCCGGGCAGCGGGTAGAACCAGGCAGAGAATTCCCGGCTAGCAGCTTCCCTGTGGCGGGGAAGTGCAAACGTACACGTTTTCGGCCGAAAACGCGTTTTCCGGCGAAAACGCACACCACGGCTCTTTCTGAGAAAAAGCAAGCACGGAGGACGAGAACCGCTTTTGCCCTGCGTAGCGTTCCGGGCAGCGGGTAGAACCAGGCAGAGAATTCCCGGCTAGCAGCTTCCCTGTGGCGGGGAAGTGCAAACGTACACGTTTTCGGCCGAAAACGCGTTTTCCGGCGAAAACGCACACCACGGCTCTTTCTGAGAAAAAGCAAGCACGGAGGACGAGAACCGCTTTTGCCCTGCGTAGCGTTCCGGGCAGCGGGTAGAACCAGGCAGAGAATTCCCGGCTAGCAGCTTCCCTGTGGCGGGGAAGTGCAAACGTACACGTTTTCGGCCGAAAACGCGTTTTCCGGCGAAATCGCACACCACGGCTCTTTCTGAGAAAAAGCAAGCACGGAGGACGAGAACCGCTTTTGCCCTGCGTAGCGTTCCGGGCAGCGGGTAGAACCAGGCAGAGAATTCCCGGCTAGCAGCTTCCCTGTGGCGGGGAAGTGCAAACGTACACGTTTTCGGCCGAAAACGCGTTTTCCGGCGAAAACGCACACCACGGCTCTTTCTGAGAAAAAGCAAGCACGGAGGACGAGAAGCGCTTTTGCCCTGCGTAGCGTTCCGGGCAGCGGGTAGAACCAGGCAGAGAATTCCCCGCTAGCAGCTTCCCTGTGGCGGGGAAGTTGAAACGTACACGTTTTTGGCCGAAAACGCGTTTTCCGGCGAAATCGCACACCACGGCTCTTTCTGAGAAAAAGCAAGCACGGAGGACGAGAACCGCTTTTGCCCTGCGTAGCGTTCCGGGCAGCGGGTAGAACCAGGCAGAGAATTCCCGGCTAGCAGCTTCCCTGTGGCGGGGAAGTGCAAACGTACACGTTTTCGGCCGAAAACGCGTTTTCCGGCGAAAACGCACACCACGGCTCTTTCTGAGAAAAGCAAGCACGGAGGACCAGAACCGCTTTTGCCCTGCGTAGCGTTCCGGGCAGCGGGTAGAACCAGGCAGAGAATTCCCGGCTAGCAGCTTCCCTGTGGCGGGGAAGTGCAAACGTACACGTTTTCGGCCGAAAACGCGTTTTCCGGCGAAAACGCACACCACGGCTCTTTCTGAGAAAAAGCAAGCACGGAGGACCAGAACCGCTTTTGCCCTGCGTAGCGTTCCGGGCAGCGGGTAGAACCAGGCAGAGAATTCCCGGCTAGCAGCTTCCCTGTGGCGGGGAAGTGCAAACGTACACGTTTTCGGCCGAAAACGCGTTTTCCGGCGAAAACGCACACCACGGCTCTTTCTGAGAAAAAGCAAGCACGGAGGACGAGAACCGCTTTTGCCCTGCGTAGCGTTCCGGGCAGCGGGTAGAACCAGGCAGAGAATTCCCGGCTAGCAGCTTCCCTGTGGCGGGGAAGTGCAAACGTACACGTTTTCGGCCGAAAACGCGTTTTCCGGCGAAAACGCACACCACGGCTCTTTCTGAGAAAAAGCAAGCACGGAGGACGAGAACCGCTTTTGCAGTGCGTAGCGTTCCGGGCAGCGGGTAGAACCAGGCAGAGAATTCCCGGCTAGCAGCTTCCCTGTGGCGGGGAAGTGCAAACGTACACGTTTTCGGCCGAAAACGCGTTTTCCGGCGAAAACGCACACCACGGCTCTTTCTGAGAAAAAGCAAGCACGGAGGACGAGAACCGCTTTTGCCCTGCGTAGCGTTCCGGGCAGCGGGTAGAACCAGGCAGAGAATTCCCGGCTAGCAGCTTCCCTGTGGCGGGGAAGTGCAAACGTACACGTTTTCGGCCGAAAACGCGTTTTCCGGCGAAAACGCACACCACGGCTCTTTCTGAGAAAAAGCAAGCACGGAGGACGAGAACCGCTTTTGCCCTGCGTAGCGTTCCGGGCAGCGGGTAGAACCAGGCAGAGAATTCCCGGCTAGCAGCTTCCCTGTGGCGGGGAAGTGCAAACGTACACGTTTTCGGCCGAAAACGCGTTTTCCGGCGAAAACGCACACCACGGCTCTTTCTGAGAAAAAGCAAGCACGGAGGACGAGAACCGCTTTTGCCCTGCGTAGCGTTCCGGGCAGCGGGTAGAACCAGGCAGAGAATTCCCGGCTAGCAGCTTCCCTGTGGCGGGGAAGTGCAAACGTACACGTTTTCGGCCGAAAACGCGTTTTCCGGCGAAAACGCACACCACGGCTCTTTCTGAGAAAAAGCAAGCACGGAGGACGAGAACCGCTTTTGCCCTGCGTAGCGTTCCGGGCAGCGGGTAGAACCAGGCAGAGAATTCCCGGCTAGCAGCTTCCCTGTGGCGGGGAAGTGCAAACGTACACGTTTTCGGCCGAAAACGCGTTTTCCGGCGAAAACGCACACCACGGCTCTTTCTGAGAAAAAGCAAGCACGGAGGACGAGAACCGCTTTTGCCCTGCGTAGCGTTCCGGGCAGCGGGTAGAACCAGGCAGAGAATTCCCGGCTAGCAGCTTCCCTGTGGCGGGGAAGTGCAAACGTACACGTTTTCGGCCGAAAACGCGTTTTCCGGCGAAAACGCACACCACGGCTCTTTCTGAGAAAAAGCAAGCACGGAGGACGAGAACCGCTTTTGCCCTGCGTAGCGTTCCGGGCAGCGGGTAGAACCAGGCAGAGAATTCCCGGCTAGCAGCTTCCCTGTGGCGGGGAAGTGCAAACGTACACGTTTTCGGCCGAAAACGCGTTTTCCGGCGAAAACGCACACCACGGCTCTTTCTGAGAAAAAGCAAGCACGGAGGACGAGAACCGCTTTTGCCCTGCGTAGCGTTCCGGGCAGCGGGTAGAACCAGGCAGAGAATTCCCGGCTAGCAGCTTCCCTGTGGCGGGGAAGTGCAAACGTACACGTTTTCGGCCGAAAACGCGTTTTCCGGCGAAAACGCACACCACGGCTCTTTCTGAGAAAAAGCAAGCACGGAGGACGAGAACCGCTTTTGCCCTGCGTAGCGTTCCGGGCAGCGGGTAGAACCAGGCAGAGAATTCCCGGCTAGCAGCTTCCCTGTGGCGGGGAAGTGCAAACGTACACGTTTTCGGCCGAAAACGCGTTTTCCGGCGAAAACGCACACCACGGCTCTTTCTGAGAAAAAGCAAGCACGGAGGACGAGAACCGCTTTTGCCCTGCGTAGCGTTCCGGGCAGCGGGTAGAACCAGGCAGAGAATTCCCGGCTAGCAGCTTCCCTGTGGCGGGGAAGTGCAAACGTACACGTTTTCGGCCGAAAACGCGTTTTCCGGCGAAAACGCACACCACGGCTCTTTCTGAGAAAAAGCAAGCACGGAGGACGAGAACCGCTTTTGCCCTGCGTAGCGTTCCGGGCAGCGGGTAGAACCAGGCAGAGAATTCCCGGCTAGCAGCTTCCCTGTGGCGGGGAAGTGCAAACGTACACGTTTTCGGCCGAAAACGCGTTTTCCGGCGAAAACGCACACCACGGCTCTTTCTGAGAAAAAGCAAGCACGGAGGACGAGAACCGCTTTTGCCCTGCGTAGCGTTCCGGGCAGCGGGTAGAACCAGGCAGAGAATTCCCGGCTAGCAGCTTCCCTGTGGCGGGGAAGTGCAAACGTACACGTTTTCGGCCGAAAACGCGTTTTCCGGCGAAAACGCACACCACGGCTCTTTCTGAGAAAAAGCAAGCACGGAGGACGAGAACCGCTTTTGCCCTGCGTAGCGTTCCGGGCAGCGGGTAGAACCAGGCAGAGAATTCCCGGCTAGCAGCTTCCCTGTGGCGGGGAAGTGCAAACGTACACGTTTTCGGCCGAAAACGCGTTTTCCGGCGAAAACGCACACCACGGCTCTTTCTGAGAAAAAGCAAGCACGGAGGACGAGAACCGCTTTTGCCCTGCGTAGCGTTCCGGGCAGCGGGTAGAACCAGGCAGAGAATTCCCGGCTAGCAGCTTCCCTGTGGCGGGGAAGTGCAAACGTACACGTTTTCGGCCGAAAACGCGTTTTCCGGCGAAAACGCACACCACGGCTCTTTCTGAGAAAAAGCAAGCACGGAGGACGAGAACCGCTTTTGCCCTGCGTAGCGTTCCGGGCAGCGGGTAGAACCAGGCAGAGAATTCCCGGCTAGCAGCTTCCCTGTGGCGGGGAAGTGCAAACGTACACGTTTTCGGCCGAAAACGCGTTTTCCGGCGAAAACGCACACCACGGCTCTTTCTGAGAAAAAGCAAGCACGGAGGACGAGAACCGCTTTTGCCCTGCGTAGCGTTCCGGGCAGCGGGTAGAACCAGGCAGAGAATTCCCGGCTAGCAGCTTCCCTGTGGCGGGGAAGTGCAAACGTACACGTTTTCGGCCGAAAACGCGTTTTCCGGCGAAAACGCACACCACGGCTCTTTCTGAGAAAAAGCAAGCACGGAGGACGAGAACCGCTTTTGCCCTGCGTAGCGTTCCGGGCAGCGGGTAGAACCAGGCAGAGAATTCCCGGCTAGCAGCTTCCCTGTG
>NW_027437917.1:0-73273 GCF_965140245.1 Athene noctua | reverse complement strand
CCAGGCAGAGAATTCCCGGCTAGCAGCTTCCCTGTGGCGGGGAAGTGCAAACGTACACGTTTTCGGCCGAAAACGCGTTTTCCGGCGAAAACGCACACCACGGCTCTTTCTGAGAAAAAGCAAGCACGGAGGACGAGAACCGCTTTTGCCCTGCGTAGCGTTCCAGGCAGCGGGTAGAACCAGGCAGAGAATTCCCGGCTAGCAGCTTCCCTGTGGCGGGGAAGTGCAAACGTACACGTTTTCGGCCGAAAACGCGTTTTCCGGCGAAAACGCACACCACGGCTCTTTCTGAGAAAAAGCAAGCACGGAGGACGAGAACCGCTTTTGCCCTGCGTAGCGTTCCGGGCAGCGGGTAGAACCAGGCAGAGAATTCCCGGCTAGCAGCTTCCCTGTGGCGGGGAAGTGCAAACGTACACGTTTTCGGCCGAAAACGCGTTTTCCGGCGAAAACGCACACCACGGCTCTTTCTGAGAAAAAGCAAGCACGGAGGACGAGAACCGCTTTTGCCCTGCGTAGCGTTCCGGGCAGCGGGTAGAACCAGGCAGAGAATTCCCGGCTAGCAGCTTCCCTGTGGCGGGGAAGTGCAAACGTACACGTTTTCGGCCGAAAACGCGTTTTCCGGCGAAATCGCACACCACGGCTCTTTCTGAGAAAAAGCAAGCACGGAGGACGAGAACCGCTTTTGCCCTGCGTAGCGTTCCGGGCAGCGGGTAGAACCAGGCAGAGAATTCCCGGCTAGCAGCTTCCCTGTGGCGGGGAAGTGCAAACGTACACGTTTTCGGCCGAAAACGCGTTTTCCGGCGAAATCGCACACCACGGCTCTTTCTGAGAAAAAGCAAGCACGGAGGACGAGAACCGCTTTTGCCCTGCGTAGCGTTCCGGGCAGCGGGTAGAACCAGGCAGAGAATTCCCGGCTAGCAGCTTCCCTGTGGCGGGGAAGTGCAAACGTACACGTTTTCGGCCGAAAACGCGTTTTCCGGCGAAAACGCACACCACGGCTCTTTCTGAGAAAAAGCAAGCACGGAGGACGAGAACCGCTTTTGCCCTGCGTAGCGTTCCGGGCAGCGGGTAGAACCAGGCAGAGAATTCCCGGCTAGCAGCTTCCCTGTGGCGGGGAAGTGCAAACGTACACGTTTTCGGCCGAAAACGCGTTTTCCGGCGAAATCGCACACCACGGCTCTTTCTGAGAAAAAGCAAGCACGGAGGACGAGAACCGCTTTTGCCCTGCGTAGCGTTCCGGGCAGCGGGTAGAACCAGGCAGAGAATTCCCGGCTAGCAGCTTCCCTGTGGCGGGGAAGTGCAAACGTACACGTTTTCGGCCGAAAACGCGTTTTCCGGCGAAAACGCACACCACGGCTCTTTCTGAGAAAAAGCAAGCACGGAGGACGAGAACCGCTTTTGCCCTGCGTAGCGTTCCGGGCAGCGGGTAGAACCAGGCAGAGAATTCCCGGCTAGCAGCTTCCCTGTGGCGGGGAAGTGCAAACGTACACGTTTTCGGCCGAAAACGCGTTTTCCGGCGAAAACGCACACCACGGCTCTTTCTGAGAAAAAGCAAGCACGGAGGACGAGAACCGCTTTTGCCCTGCGTAGCGTTCCGGGCAGCGGGTAGAACCAGGCAGAGAATTCCCGGCTAGCAGCTTCCCTGTGGCGGGGAAGTGCAAACGTACACGTTTTCGGCCGAAAACGCGTTTTCCGGCGAAAACGCACACCACGGCTCTTTCTGAGAAAAAGCAAGCACGGAGGACGAGAACCGCTTTTGCCCTGCGTAGCGTTCCGGGCAGCGGGTAGAACCAGGCAGAGAATTCCCGGCTAGCAGCTTCCCTGTGGCGGGGAAGTGCAAACGTACACGTTTTCGGCCGAAAACGCGTTTTCCGGCGAAATCGCACACCACGGCTCTTTCTGAGAAAAAGCAAGCACGGAGGACGAGAACCGCTTTTGCCCTGCGTAGCGTTCCGGGCAGCGGGTAGAACCAGGCAGAGAATTCCCGGCTAGCAGCTTCCCTGTGGCGGGGAAGTGCAAACGTACACGTTTTCGGCCGAAAACGCGTTTTCCGGCGAAAACGCACACCACGGCTCTTTCTGAGAAAAAGCAAGCACGGAGGACGAGAACCGCTTTTGCCCTGCGTAGCGTTCCGGGCAGCGGGTAGAACCAGGCAGAGAATTCCCGGCTAGCAGCTTCCCTGTGGCGGGGAAGTGCAAACGTACACGTTTTCGGCCGAAAACGCGTTTTCCGGCGAAATCGCACACCACGGCTCTTTCTGAGAAAAAGCAAGCACGGAGGACGAGAACCGCTTTTGCCCTGCGTAGCGTTCCGGGCAGCGGGTAGAACCAGGCAGAGAATTCCCGGCTAGCAGCTTCCCTGTGGCGGGGAAGTGCAAACGTACACGTTTTCGGCCGAAAACGCGTTTTCCGGCGAAAACGCACACCACGGCTCTTTCTGAGAAAAAGCAAGCACGGAGGACGAGAACCGCTTTTGCCCTGCGTAGCGTTCCGGGCAGCGGGTAGAACCAGGCAGAGAATTCCCGGCTAGCAGCTTCCCTGTGGCGGGGAAGTGCAAACGTACACGTTTTCGGCCGAAAACGCGTTTTCCGGCGAAATCGCACACCACGGCTCTTTCTGAGAAAAAGCAAGCACGGAGGACGAGAACCGCTTTTGCCCTGCGTAGCGTTCCGGGCAGCGGGTAGAACCAGGCAGAGAATTCCCGGCTAGCAGCTTCCCTGTGGCGGGGAAGTGCAAACGTACACGTTTTCGGCCGAAAACGCGTTTTCCGGCGAAAACGCACACCACGGCTCTTTCTGAGAAAAAGCAAGCACGGAGGACGAGAACCGCTTTTGCCCTGCGTAGCGTTCCGGGCAGCGGGTAGAACCAGGCAGAGAATTCCCGGCTAGCAGCTTCCCTGTGGCGGGGAAGTGCAAACGTACACGTTTTCGGCCGAAAACGCGTTTTCCGGCGAAAACGCACACCACGGCTCTTTCTGAGAAAAAGCAAGCACGGAGGACGAGAACCGCTTTTGCCCTGCGTAGCGTTCCGGGCAGCGGGTAGAACCAGGCAGAGAATTCCCGGCTAGCAGCTTCCCTGTGGCGGGGAAGTGCAAACGTACACGTTTTCGGCCGAAAACGCGTTTTCCGGCGAAATCGCACACCACGGCTCTTTCTGAGAAAAAGCAAGCACGGAGGACGAGAACCGCTTTTGCCCTGCGTAGCGTTCCGGGCAGCGGGTAGAACCAGGCAGAGAATTCCCGGCTAGCAGCTTCCCTGTGGCGGGGAAGTGCAAACGTACACGTTTTCGGCCGAAAACGCGTTTTCCGGCGAAAACGCACACCACGGCTCTTTCTGAGAAAAAGCAAGCACGGAGGACGAGAACCGCTTTTGCCCTGCGTAGCGTTCCGGGCAGCGGGTAGAACCAGGCAGAGAATTCCCGGCTAGCAGCTTCCCTGTGGCGGGGAAGTGCAAACGTACACGTTTTCGGCCGAAAACGCGTTTTCCGGCGAAAACGCACACCACGGCTCTTTCTGAGAAAAAGCAAGCACGGAGGACGAGAACCGCTTTTGCCCTGCGTAGCGTTCCGGGCAGCGGGTAGAACCAGGCAGAGAATTCCCGGCTAGCAGCTTCCCTGTGGCGGGGAAGTGCAAACGTACACGTTTTCGGCCGAAAACGCGTTTTCCGGCGAAAACGCACACCACGGCTCTTTCTGAGAAAAAGCAAGCACGGAGGACGAGAACCGCTTTTGCCCTGCGTAGCGTTCCGGGCAGCGGGTAGAACCAGGCAGAGAATTCCCGGCTAGCAGCTTCCCTGTGGCGGGGAAGTGCAAACGTACACGTTTTCGGCCGAAAACGCGTTTTCCGGCGAAAACGCACACCACGGCTCTTTCTGAGAAAAAGCAAGCACGGAGGACGAGAACCGCTTTTGCCCTGCGTAGCGTTCCGGGCAGCGGGTAGAACCAGGCAGAGAATTCCCGGCTAGCAGCTTCCCTGTGGCGGGGAAGTGCAAACGTACACGTTTTCGGCCGAAAACGCGTTTTCCGGCGAAAACGCACACCACGGCTCTTTCTGAGAAAAAGCAAGCACGGAGGACGAGAACCGCTTTTGCCCTGCGTAGCGTTCCGGGCAGCGGGTAGAACCAGGCAGAGAATTCCCGGCTAGCAGCTTCCCTGTGGCGGGGAAGTGCAAACGTACACGTTTTCGGCCGAAAACGCGTTTTCCGGCGAAATCGCACACCACGGCTCTTTCTGAGAAAAAGCAAGCACGGAGGACGAGAACCGCTTTTGCCCTGCGTAGCGTTCCGGGCAGCGGGTAGAACCAGGCAGAGAATTCCCGGCTAGCAGCTTCCCTGTGGCGGGGAAGTGCAAACGTACACGTTTTCGGCCGAAAACGCGTTTTCCGGCGAAAACGCACACCACGGCTCTTTCTGAGAAAAAGCAAGCACGGAGGACGAGAACCGCTTTTGCCCTGCGTAGCGTTCCGGGCAGCGGGTAGAACCAGGCAGAGAATTCCCGGCTAGCAGCTTCCCTGTGGCGGGGAAGTGCAAACGTACACGTTTTCGGCCGAAAACGCGTTTTCCGGCGAAAACGCACACCACGGCTCTTTCTGAGAAAAAGCAAGCACGGAGGACGAGAACCGCTTTTGCCCTGCGTAGCGTTCCGGGCAGCGGGTAGAACCAGGCAGAGAATTCCCGGCTAGCAGCTTCCCTGTGGCGGGGAAGTGCAAACGTACACGTTTTCGGCCGAAAACGCGTTTTCCGGCGAAAACGCACACCACGGCTCTTTCTGAGAAAAAGCAAGCACGGAGGACGAGAACCGCTTTTGCCCTGCGTAGCGTTCCGGGCAGCGGGTAGAACCAGGCAGAGAATTCCCGGCTAGCAGCTTCCCTGTGGCGGGGAAGTGCAAACGTACACGTTTTCGGCCGAAAACGCGTTTTCCGGCGAAAACGCACACCACGGCTCTTTCTGAGAAAAAGCAAGCACGGAGGACGAGAACCGCTTTTGCCCTGCGTAGCGTTCCGGGCAGCGGGTAGAACCAGGCAGAGAATTCCCGGCTAGCAGCTTCCCTGTGGCGGGGAAGTGCAAACGTACACGTTTTCGGCCGAAAACGCGTTTTCCGGCGAAAACGCACACCACGGCTCTTTCTGAGAAAAAGCAAGCACGGAGGACGAGAACCGCTTTTGCCCTGCGTAGCGTTCCGGGCAGCGGGTAGAACCAGGCAGAGAATTCCCGGCTAGCAGCTTCCCTGTGGCGGGGAAGTGCAAACGTACACGTTTTCGGCCGAAAACGCGTTTTCCGGCGAAAACGCACACCACGGCTCTTTCTGAGAAAAAGCAAGCACGGAGGACGAGAACCGCTTTTGCCCTGCGTAGCGTTCCGGGCAGCGGGTAGAACCAGGCAGAGAATTCCCGGCTAGCAGCTTCCCTGTGGCGGGGAAGTGCAAACGTACACGTTTTCGGCCGAAAACGCGTTTTCCGGCGAAAACGCACACCACGGCTCTTTCTGAGAAAAAGCAAGCACGGAGGACGAGAACCGCTTTTGCCCTGCGTAGCGTTCCGGGCAGCGGGTAGAACCAGGCAGAGAATTCCCGGCTAGCAGCTTCCCTGTGGCGGGGAAGTGCAAACGTACACGTTTTCGGCCGAAAACGCGTTTTCCGGCGAAAACGCACACCACGGCTCTTTCTGAGAAAAAGCAAGCACGGAGGACGAGAACCGCTTTTGCCCTGCGTAGCGTTCCGGGCAGCGGGTAGAACCAGGCAGAGAATTCCCGGCTAGCAGCTTCCCTGTGGCGGGGAAGTGCAAACGTACACGTTTTCGGCCGAAAACGCGTTTTCCGGCGAAAACGCACACCACGGCTCTTTCTGAGAAAAAGCAAGCACGAGACGAGAACCGCTTTTGCCCTGCGTAGCGTTCCGGGCAGCGGGTAGAACCAGGCAGAGAATTCCCGGCTAGCAGCTTCCCTGTGGCGGGGAAGTGCAAACGTACACGTTTTCGGCCGAAAACGCGTTTTCCGGCGAAAACGCACACCACGGCTCTTTCTGAGAAAAAGCAAGCACGGAGGACGAGAACCGCTTTTGCCCTGCGTAGCGTTCCGGGCAGCGGGTAGAACCAGGCAGAGAATTCCCGGCTAGCAGCTTCCCTGTGGCGGGGAAGTGCAAACGTACACGTTTTCGGCCGAAAACGCGTTTTCCGGCGAAAACGCACACCACGGCTCTTTCTGAGAAAAAGCAAGCACGGAGGACGAGAACCGCTTTTGCCCTGCGTAGCGTTCCGGGCAGCGGGTAGAACCAGGCAGAGAATTCCCGGCTAGCAGCTTCCCTGTGGCGGGGAAGTGCAAACGTACACGTTTTCGGCCGAAAACGCGTTTTCCGGCGAAAACGCACACCACGGCTCTTTCTGAGAAAAAGCAAGCACGGAGGACGAGAACCGCTTTTGCCCTGCGTAGCGTTCCGGGCAGCGGGTAGAACCAGGCAGAGAATTCCCGGCTAGCAGCTTCCCTGTGGCGGGGAAGTGCAAACGTACACGTTTTCGGCCGAAAACGCGTTTTCCGGCGAAAACGCACACCACGGCTCTTTCTGAGAAAAAGCAAGCACGGAGGACGAGAACCGCTTTTGCCCTGCGTAGCGTTCCGGGCAGCGGGTAGAACCAGGCAGAGAATTCCCGGCTAGCAGCTTCCCTGTGGCGGGGAAGTGCAAACGTACACGTTTTCGGCCGAAAACGCGTTTTCCGGCGAAAACGCACACCACGGCTCTTTCTGAGAAAAAGCAAGCACGGAGGACGAGAACCGCTTTTGCCCTGCGTAGCGTTCCGGGCAGCGGGTAGAACCAGGCAGAGAATTCCCGGCTAGCAGCTTCCCTGTGGCGGGGAAGTGCAAACGTACACGTTTTCGGCCGAAAACGCGTTTTCCGGCGAAAACGCACACCACGGCTCTTTCTGAGAAAAAGCAAGCACGGAGGACGAGAACCGCTTTTGCCCTGCGTAGCGTTCCGGGCAGCGGGTAGAACCAGGCAGAGAATTCCCGGCTAGCAGCTTCCCTGTGGCGGGGAAGTGCAAACGTACACGTTTTCGGCCGAAAACGCGTTTTCCGGCGAAAACGCACACCACGGCTCTTTCTGAGAAAAAGCAAGCACGGAGGACGAGAACCGCTTTTGCCCTGCGTAGCGTTCCGGGCAGCGGGTAGAACCAGGCAGAGAATTCCCGGCTAGCAGCTTCCCTGTGGCGGGGAAGTGCAAACGTACACGTTTTCGGCCGAAAACGCGTTTTCCGGCGAAAACGCACACCACGGCTCTTTCTGAGAAAAAGCAAGCACGGAGGACGAGAACCGCTTTTGCCCTGCGTAGCGTTCCGGGCAGCGGGTAGAACCAGGCAGAGAATTCCCGGCTAGCAGCTTCCCTGTGGCGGGGAAGTGCAAACGTACACGTTTTCGGCCGAAAACGCGTTTTCCGGCGAAAACGCACACCACGGCTCTTTCTGAGAAAAAGCAAGCACGGAGGACGAGAACCGCTTTTGCCCTGCGTAGCGTTCCGGGCAGCGGGTAGAACCAGGCAGAGAATTCCCGGCTAGCAGCTTCCCTGTGGCGGGGAAGTGCAAACGTACACGTTTTCGGCCGAAAACGCGTTTTCCGGCGAAAACGCACACCACGGCTCTTTCTGAGAAAAAGCAAGCACGGAGGACGAGAACCGCTTTTGCCCTGCGTAGCGTTCCGGGCAGCGGGTAGAACCAGGCAGAGAATTCCCGGCTAGCAGCTTCCCTGTGGCGGGGAAGTGCAAACGTACACGTTTTCGGCCGAAAACGCGTTTTCCGGCGAAAACGCACACCACGGCTCTTTCTGAGAAAAAGCAAGCACGGAGGACGAGAACCGCTTTTGCCCTGCGTAGCGTTCCGGGCAGCGGGTAGAACCAGGCAGAGAATTCCCGGCTAGCAGCTTCCCTGTGGCGGGGAAGTGCAAACGTACACGTTTTCGGCCGAAAACGCGTTTTCCGGCGAAATCGCACACCACGGCTCTTTCTGAGAAAAAGCAAGCACGGAGGACGAGAACCGCTTTTGCCCTGCGTAGCGTTCCGGGCAGCGGGTAGAACCAGGCAGAGAATTCCCGGCTAGCAGCTTCCCTGTGGCGGGGAAGTGCAAACGTACACGTTTTCGGCCGAAAACGCGTTTTCCGGCGAAATCGCACACCACGGCTCTTTCTGAGAAAAAGCAAGCACGGAGGACGAGAACCGCTTTTGCCCTGCGTAGCGTTCCGGGCAGCGGGTAGAACCAGGCAGAGAATTCCCGGCTAGCAGCTTCCCTGTGGCGGGGAAGAGCAAACGTACACGATTTCGGCCGAAAACGCGCTTTCCGGCGAAAACGCACACCACGGCTCTTTCTGAGAAAAAGCAAGCACGGAGGACGAGAACCGCTTTTGCCCTGCGTAGCGTTCCGGGCAGCGGGTAGAACCAGGCAGAGAATTCCCGGCTAGCAGCTTCCCTGTGGCGGGGAAGTGCAAACGTACACGTTTTCGGCCGAAAACGCGTTTTCCGGCGAAAACGCACACCACGGCTCTTTCTGAGAAAAAGCAAGCACGGAGGACGAGAACCGCTTTTGCCCTGCGTAGCGTTCCGGGCAGCGGGTAGAACCAGGCAGAGAATTCCCGGCTAGCAGCTTCCCTGTGGCGGGGAAGTGCAAACGTACACGTTTTCGGCCGAAAACGCGTTTTCCGGCGAAATCGCACACCACGGCTCTTTCTGAGAAAAAGCAAGCACGGAGGACGAGAACCGCTTTTGCCCTGCGTAGCGTTCCGGGCAGCGGGTAGAACCAGGCAGAGAATTCCCGGCTAGCAGCTTCCCTGTGGCGGGGAAGTGCAAACGTACACGTTTTCGGCCGAAAACGCGTTTTCCGGCCAAAACGCACACCACGGCTCTTTCTGAGAAAAAGCAAGCACGGAGGACGAGAACCGCTTTTGCCCTGCGTAGCGTTCCGGGCAGCGGGTAGAACCAGGCAGAGAATTCCCGGCTAGCAGCTTCCCTGTGGCGGGGAAGTGCAAACGTACACGTTTTCGGCCGAAAACGCGTTTTCCGGCGAAATCGCACACCACGGCTCTTTCTGAGAAAAAGCAAGCACGGAGGACGAGAACCGCTTTTGCCCTGCGTAGCGTTCCGGGCAGCGGGTAGAACCAGGCAGAGAATTCCCGGCTAGCAGCTTCCCTGTGGCGGGGAAGTGCAAACGTACACGTTTTCGGCCGAAAACGTGTTTTCCGGTGAAATCGCACACCACGGCTCTTTCTGAGAAAAAGCAAGCACGGAGGACGAGAACCGCTTTTGCCCTGCGTAGCGTTCCGGGCAGCGGGTAGAACCAGGCAGAGAATTCCCGGCTAGCAGCTTCCCTGTGGCGGGGAAGAGCAAACGTACACGATTTCGGCCGAAAACGCGTTTTCCGGCGAAAACGCACACCACGGCTCTTTCTGAGAAAAAGCAAGCACGGAGGACGAGAACCGCTTTTGCCCTGCGTAGCGTTCCGGGCAGCGGGTAGAACCAGGCAGAGAATTCCCGGCTAGCAGCTTCCCTGTGGCGGGGAAGTGCAAACGTACACGTTTTCGGCCGAAAACGCGTTTTCCGGCGAAATCGCACACCACGGCTCTTTCTGAGAAAAAGCAAGCACGGAGGACGAGAACCGCTTTTGCCCTGCGTAGCGTTCCGGGCAGCGGGTAGAACCAGGCAGAGAATTCCCGGCTAGCAGCTTCCCTGTGGCGGGGAAGTGCAAACGTACACGTTTTCTGCCGAAAACGCGTTTTCCGGTGAAATCGCACACCACGGCTCTTTCTGAGAAAAAGCAAGCACGGAGGACGAGAACCGCTTTTGCCCTGCTTAGCGTTCCGGGCAGCGGGTAGAACCAGGCAGAGAATTCCCGGCTAGCAGCTTCCCTGTGGCGGGGAAGAGCAAACGTACACGATTTCGGCCGAAAACGCGTTTTCCGGCGAAAACGCACACCACGGCTCTTTCTGAGAAAAAGCAAGCACGGAGGACGAGAACCGCTTTTGCCCTGCGTAGCGTTCCAGGCAGCGGGTAGAACCAGGCAGAGAATTCCCGGCTAGCAGCTTCCCTGTGGCGGGGAAGTGCAAACGTACACGTTTTCGGCCGAAAACGCGTTTTCCGGCGAAAACGCACACCACGGCTCTTTCTGAGAAAAAGCAAGCACGGAGGACGAGAACCGCTTTTGCCCTGCGTAGCGTTCCGGGCAGCGGGTAGAACCAGGCAGAGAATTCCCGGCTAGCAGCTTCCCTGTGGCGGGGAAGTGCAAACGTACACGTTTTCGGCCGAAAACGCGTTTTCCGGCGAAAACGCACACCACGGCTCTTTCTGAGAAAAAGCAAGCACGGAGGACGAGAACCGCTTTTGCCCTGCGTAGCGTTCCGGGCAGCGGGTAGAACCAGGCAGAGAATTCCCGGCTAGCAGCTTCCCTGTGGCGGGGAAGTGCAAACGTACACGTTTTCGGCCGAAAACGCGTTTTCAGGCGAAATCGCACACCACGGCTCTTTCTGAGAAAAAGCAAGCACGGAGGACGAGAACCGCTTTTGCCCTGCGTAGCGTTCCGGGCAGCGGGTAGAACCAGGCAGAGAATTCCCGGCTAGCAGCTTCCCTGTGGCGGGGAAGTGCAAACGTACACGTTTTCGGCCGAAAACGCGTTTTCCGGCCAAAACGCACACCACGGCTCTTTCTGAGAAAAAGCAAGCACGGAGGACGAGAACCGCTTTTGCCCTGCGTAGCGTTCCGGGCAGCGGGTAGAACCAGGCAGAGAATTCCCGGCTAGCAGCTTCCCTGTGGCGGGGAAGTGCAAACGTACACGTTTTCGGCCGAAAACGCGTTTTCCGGCGAAATCGCACACCACGGCTCTTTCTGAGAAAAAGCAAGCACGGAGGACGAGAACCGCTTTTGCCCTGCGTAGCGTTCCGGGCAGCGGGTAGAACCAGGCAGAGAATTCCCGGCTAGCAGCTTCCCTGTGGCGGGGAAGTGCAAACGTACACGTTTTCGGCCGAAAACGCGTTTTCCGGCGAAATCGCACACCACGGCTCTTTCTGAGAAAAAGCAAGCACGGAGGACGAGAACCGCTTTTGCCCTGCTTAGCGTTCCGGGCAGCGGGTAGAACCAGGCAGAGAATTCCCGGCTAGCAGCTTCCCTGTGGCGGGGAAGAGCAAACGTACACGATTTCGGCCGAAAACGCATTTCCGGCGAAAACGCACACCACGGCTCTTTCTGAGAAAAAGCAAGCACGGAGGACGAGAACCGCTTTTGCCCTGCGTAGCGTTCCGGGCAGCGGGTAGAACCAGGCAGAGAATTCCCGGCTAGCAGCTTCCCTGTGGCGGGGAAGTGCAAACGTACACGTTTTCGGCCGAAAACGCGTTTTCCGGCGAAATCGCACACCACGGCTCTTTCTGAGAAAAAGCAAGCACGGAGGACGAGAACCGCTTTTGCCCTGCGTAGCGTTCCGGGCAGCGGGTAGAACCAGGCAGAGAATTCCCGGCTAGCAGCTTCCCTGTGGCGGGGAAGAGCAAACGTACACGATTTCGGCCGAAAACGCGTTTTCCGGCGAAAACGCACACCACGGCTCTTTCTGAGAAAAAGCAAGCACGGAGGACGAGAACCGCTTTTGCCCTGCGTAGCGTTCCGGGCAGCGGGTAGAACCAGGCAGAGAATTCCCGGCTAGCAGCTTCCCTGTGGCGGGGAAGTGCAAACGTACACGTTTTCGGCCGAAAACGCGTTTTCCGGCGAAAACGCACACCACGGCTCTTTCTGAGAAAAAGCAAGCACGGAGGACGAGAACCGCTTTTGCCCTGCGTAGCGTTCCGGGCAGCGGGTAGAACCAGGCAGAGAATTCCCGGCTAGCAGCTTCCCTGTGGCGGGGAAGTGCAAACGTACACGTTTTCGGCCGAAAACGCGTTTTCCGGCGAAAACGCACACCACGGCTCTTTCTGAGAAAAAGCAAGCACGGAGGACGAGAACCGCTTTTGCCCTGCGTAGCGTTCCGGGCAGCGGGTAGAACCAGGCAGAGAATTCCCGGCTAGCAGCTTCCCTGTGGCGGGGAAGTGCAAACGTACACGTTTTCGGCCGAAAACGCGTTTTCCGGCGAAATCGCACACCACGGCTCTTTCTGAGAAAAAGCAAGCACGGAGGACGAGAACCGCTTTTGCCCTGCGTAGCGTTCCGGGCAGCGGGTAGAACCAGGCAGAGAATTCCCGGCTAGCAGCTTCCCTGTGGCGGGGAAGTGCAAACGTACACGTTTTCGGCCGAAAACGCGTTTTCCGGCGAAATCGCACACCACGGCTCTTTCTGAGAAAAAGCAAGCACGGAGGACGAGAACCGCTTTTGCCCTGCGTAGCGTTCCGGGCAGCGGGTAGAACCAGGCAGAGAATTCCCGGCTAGCAGCTTCCCTGTGGCGGGGAAGTGCAAACGTACACGTTTTCGGCCGAAAACGCGTTTTCCGGCGAAAACGCACACCACGGCTCTTTCTGAGAAAAAGCAAGCACGGAGGACGAGAACCGCTTTTGCCCTGCGTAGCGTTCCGGGCAGCGGGTAGAACCAGGCAGAGAATTCCCGGCTAGCAGCTTCCCTGTGGCGGGGAAGTGCAAACGTACACGTTTTCGGCCGAAAACGCGTTTTCCGGCGAAAACGCACACCACGGCTCTTTCTGAGAAAAAGCAAGCACGGAGGACGAGAACCGCTTTTGCCCTGCGTAGCGTTCCGGGCAGCGGGTAGAACCAGGCAGAGAATTCCCGGCTAGCAGCTTCCCTGTGGCGGGGAAGTGCAAACGTACACGTTTTCGGCCGAAAACGCGTTTTCCGGCGAAAACGCACACCACGGCTCTTTCTGAGAAAAAGCAAGCACGGAGGACGAGAACCGCTTTTGCCCTGCGTAGCGTTCCGGGCAGCGGGTAGAACCAGGCAGAGAATTCCCGGCTAGCAGCTTCCCTGTGGCGGGGAAGTGCAAACGTACACGTTTTCGGCCGAAAACGCGTTTTCCGGCGAAAACGCACACCACGGCTCTTTCTGAGAAAAAGCAAGCACGGAGGACGAGAACCGCTTTTGCCCTGCGTAGCGTTCCGGGCAGCGGGTAGAACCAGGCAGAGAATTCCCGGCTAGCAGCTTCCCTGTGGCGGGGAAGTGCAAACGTACACGTTTTCGGCCGAAAACGCGTTTTCCGGCGAAATCGCACACCACGGCTCTTTCTGAGAAAAAGCAAGCACGGAGGACGAGAACCGCTTTTGCCCTGCGTAGCGTTCCGGGCAGCGGGTAGAACCAGGCAGAGAATTCCCGGCTAGCAGCTTCCCTGTGGCGGGGAAGTGCAAACGTACACGTTTTCGGCCGAAAACGCGTTTTCCGGCGAAAACGCACACCACGGCTCTTTCTGAGAAAAAGCAAGCACGGAGGACGAGAACCGCTTTTGCCCTGCGTAGCGTTCCGGGCAGCGGGTAGAACCAGGCAGAGAATTCCCGGCTAGCAGCTTCCCTGTGGCGGGGAAGTGCAAACGTACACGTTTTCGGCCGAAAACGCGTTTTCCGGCGAAATCGCACACCACGGCTCTTTCTGAGAAAAAGCAAGCACGGAGGACGAGAACCGCTTTTGCCCTGCGTAGCGTTCCGGGCAGCGGGTAGAACCAGGCAGAGAATTCCCGGCTAGCAGCTTCCCTGTGGCGGGGAAGTGCAAACGTACACGTTTTCGGCCGAAAACGCGTTTTCCGGCGAAAACGCACACCACGGCTCTTTCTGAGAAAAAGCAAGCACGGAGGACGAGAACCGCTTTTGCCCTGCGTAGCGTTCCGGGCAGCGGGTAGAACCAGGCAGAGAATTCCCGGCTAGCAGCTTCCCTGTGGCGGGGAAGTGCAAACGTACACGTTTTCGGCCGAAAACGCGTTTTCCGGTGAAATCGCACACCACGGCTCTTTCTGAGAAAAAGCAAGCACGGAGGACGAGAACCGCTTTTGCCCTGCTTAGCGTTCCGGGCAGCGGGTAGAACCAGGCAGAGAATTCCCGGCTAGCAGCTTCCCTGTGGCGGGGAAGTGCAAACGTACACGTTTTCGGCCGAAAACGCGTTTTCCGGTGAAATCGCACACCACGGCTCTTTCTGAGAAAAAGCAAGCACGGAGGACGAGAACCGCTTTTGCCCTGCTTAGCGTTCCGGGCAGCGGGTAGAACCAGGCAGAGAATTCCCGGCTAGCAGCTTCCCTGTGGCGGGGAAGAGCAAACGTACACGATTTCGGCCGAAAACACGTTTTCCGGCGAAAACGCACACCACGGCTCTTTCTGAGAAAAAGCAAGCACGGAGGACGAGAACCGCTTTTGCCCTGCGTAGCGTTCCGGGCAGCGGGTAGAACCAGGCAGAGAATTCCCGGCTAGCAGCTTCCCTGTGGCGGGGAAGTGCAAACGTACACGTTTTCGGCCGAAAACGCGTTTTCCGGCGAAATCGCACACCACGGCTCTTTCTGAGAAAAAGCAAGCACGGAGGACGAGAACCGCTTTTGCCCTGCTTAGCGTTCCGGGCAGCGGGTAGAACCAGGCAGAGAATTCCCGGCTAGCAGCTTCCCTGTGGCGGGGAAGTGCAAACGTACACGATTTCGGCCGAAAACGCGTTTTCCGGCGAAAACGCACACCACGGCTCTTTCTGAGAAAAAGCAAGCACGGAGGACGAGAACCGCTTTTGCCCTGCGTAGCGTTCCGGGCAGCGGGTAGAACCAGGCAGAGAATTCCCGGCTAGCAGCTTCCCTGTGGCGGGGAAGTGCAAACGTACACGTTTTCGGCCGAAAACGCGTTTTCCGGCGAAATCGCACACCACGGCTCTTTCTGAGAAAAAGCAAGCACGGAGGACGAGAACCGCTTTTGCCCTGCGTAGCGTTCCGGGCAGCGGGTAGAACCAGGCAGAGAATTCCCGGCTAGCAGCTTCCCTGTGGCGGGGAAGTGCAAACGTACACGTTTTCGGCCGAAAACGCGTTTTCCGGTGAAATCGCACACCACGGCTCTTTCTGAGAAAAAGCAAGCACGGAGGACGAGAACCGCTTTTGCCCTGCTTAGCGTTCCGGGCAGCGGGTAGAACCAGGCAGAGAATTCCCGGCTAGCAGCTTCCCTGTGGCGGGGAAGAGCAAACGTACACGATTTCGGCCGAAAACGCGTTTTCCGGCGAAAACGCACACCACGGCTCTTTCTGAGAAAAAGCAAGCACGGAGGACGAGAACCGCTTTTGCCCTGCGTAGCGTTCCAGGCAGCGGGTAGAACCAGGCAGAGAATTCCCGGCTAGCAGCTTCCCTGTGGCGGGGAAGTGCAAACGTACACGTTTTCGGCCGAAAACGCGTTTTCCGGCGAAAACGCACACCACGGCTCTTTCTGAGAAAAAGCAAGCACGGAGGACGAGAACCGCTTTTGCCCTGCGTAGCGTTCCGGGCAGCGGGTAGAACCAGGCAGAGAATTCCCGGCTAGCAGCTTCCCTGTGGCGGGGAAGTGCAAACGTACACGTTTTCGGCCGAAAACGCGTTTTCCGGCGAAAACGCACACCACGGCTCTTTCTGAGAAAAAGCAAGCACGGAGGACGAGAACCGCTTTTGCCCTGCGTAGCGTTCCGGGCAGCGGGTAGAACCAGGCAGAGAATTCCCGGCTAGCAGCTTCCCTGTGGCGGGGAAGTGCAAACGTACACGTTTTCGGCCGAAAACGCGTTTTCCGGCGAAATCGCACACCACGGCTCTTTCTGAGAAAAAGCAAGCACGGAGCACGAGAACCGCTTTTGCCCTGCGTAGCGTTCCGGGCAGCGGGTAGAACCAGGCAGAGAATTCCCGGCTAGCAGCTTCCCTGTGGCGGGGAAGTGCAAACGTACACGTTTTCGGCCGAAAACGCGTTTTCCGGCCAAAACGCACACCACGGCTCTTTCTGAGAAAAAGCAAGCACGGAGGACGAGAACCGCTTTTGCCCTGCGTAGCGTTCCGGGCAGCGGGTAGAACCAGGCAGAGAATTCCCGGCTAGCAGCTTCCCTGTGGCGGGGAAGTGCAAACGTACACGTTTTCGGCCGAAAACGCGTTTTCCGGCGAAATCGCACACCACGGCTCTTTCTGAGAAAAAGCAAGCACGGAGGACGAGAACCGCTTTTGCCCTGCGTAGCGTTCCGGGCAGCGGGTAGAACCAGGCAGAGAATTCCCGGCTAGCAGCTTCCCTGTGGCGGGGAAGAGCAAACGTACACGATTTCGGCCGAAAACGCGTTTTCCGGCGAAAACGCACACCACGGCTCTTTCTGAGAAAAAGCAAGCACGGAGGACGAGAACCGCTTTTGCCCTGCGTAGCGTTCCGGGCAGCGGGTAGAACCAGGCAGAGAATTCCCGGCTAGCAGCTTCCCTGTGGCGGGGAAGTGCAAACGTACACGTTTTCGGCCGAAAATGCGTTTTCCGGCGAAAACGCACACCACGGCTCTTTCTGAGAAAAAGCAAGCACGGAGGACGAGAACCGCTTTTGCCCTGCGTAGCGTTCCGGGCAGCGGGTAGAACCAGGCAGAGAATTCCCGGCTAGCAGCTTCCCTGTGGCGGGGAAGTGCAAACGTACACGTTTTCGGCCGAAAACGCGTTTTCCGGCGAAATCGCACACCACGGCTCTTTCTGAGAAAAAGCAAGCACGGAGGACGAGAACCGCTTTTGCCCTGCGTAGCGTTCCGGGCAGCGGGTAGAACCAGGCAGAGAATTCCCGGCTAGCAGCTTCCCTGTGGCGGGGAAGTGCAAACGTACACGTTTTCGGCCGAAAACGCGTTTTCCGGCGAAATCGCACACCACGGCTCTTTCTGAGAAAAAGCAAGCACGGAGGACGAGAACCGCTTTTGCCCTGCGTAGCGTTCCGGGCAGCGGGTAGAACCAGGCAGAGAATTCCCGGCTAGCAGCTTCCCTGTGGCGGGGAAGTGCAAACGTACACGTTTTCGGCCGAAAACGCGTTTTCCGGCGAAAACGCACACCACGGCTCTTTCTGAGAAAAAGCAAGCACGGAGGACGAGAACCGCTTTTGCCCTGCGTAGCGTTCCGGGCAGCGGGTAGAACCAGGCAGAGAATTCCCGGCTAGCAGCTTCCCTGTGGCGGGGAAGTGCAAACGTACACGTTTTCGGCCGAAAACGCGTTTTCCGGCGAAAACGCACACCACGGCTCTTTCTGAGAAAAAGCAAGCACGGAGGACGAGAACCGCTTTTGCCCTGCGTAGCGTTCCGGGCAGCGGGTAGAACCAGGCAGAGAATTCCCGGCTAGCAGCTTCCCTGTGGCGGGGAAGTGCAAACGTACACGTTTTCGGCCGAAAACGCGTTTTCCGGCGAAAACGCACACCACGGCTCTTTCTGAGAAAAAGCAAGCACGGAGGACGAGAACCGCTTTTGCCCTGCGTAGCGTTCCGGGCAGCGGGTAGAACCAGGCAGAGAATTCCCGGCTAGCAGCTTCCCTGTGGCGGGGAAGTGCAAACGTACACGTTTTCGGCCGAAAACGCGTTTTCCGGCGAAAACGCACACCACGGCTCTTTCTGAGAAAAAGCAAGCACGGAGGACGAGAACCGCTTTTGCCCTGCGTAGCGTTCCGGGCAGCGGGTAGAACCAGGCAGAGAATTCCCGGCTAGCAGCTTCCCTGTGGCGGGGAAGTGCAAACGTACACGTTTTCGGCCGAAAACGCGTTTTCCGGCGAAATCGCACACCACGGCTCTTTCTGAGAAAAAGCAAGCACGGAGGACGAGAACCGCTTTTGCCCTGCGTAGCGTTCCGGGCAGCGGGTAGAACCAGGCAGAGAATTCCCGGCTAGCAGCTTCCCTGTGGCGGGGAAGTGCAAACGTACACGTTTTCGGCCGAAAACGCGTTTTCCGGCGAAATCGCACACCACGGCTCTTTCTGAGAAAAAGCAAGCACGGAGGACGAGAACCGCTTTTGCCCTGCGTAGCGTTCCGGGCAGCGGGTAGAACCAGGCAGAGAATTCCCGGCTAGCAGCTTCCCTGTGGCGGGGAAGTGCAAACGTACACGTTTTCGGCCGAAAACGCGTTTTCCGGCGAAAACGCACACCACGGCTCTTTCTGAGAAAAAGCAAGCACGGAGGACGAGAACCGCTTTTGCCCTGCGTAGCGTTCCGGGCAGCGGGTAGAACCAGGCAGAGAATTCCCGGCTAGCAGCTTCCTTGTGGCGGGGAAGTGCAAACGTACACGTTTTCGGCCGAAAACGCGTTTTCCGGCGAAATCGCACACCACGGCTCTTTCTGAGAAAAAGCAAGCACGGAGGACGAGAACCGCTTTTGCCCTGCGTAGCGTTCCGGGCATCGGGTAGAACCAGGCAGAGAATTCCCGGCTAGCAGCTTCCCTGTGGCGGGGAAGTGCAAACGTACACGTTTTCGGCCGAAAACGCGTTTTCCGGTAAAATCGCACACCACGGCTCTTTCTGAGAAAAAGCAAGCACGGAGGACGAGAACCGCTTTTGCCCTGCTTAGCGTTCCGGGCAGCGGGTAGAACCAGGCAGAGAATTCCCGGCTAGCAGCTTCCCTGTGGCGGGGAAGAGCAAACGTACACGATTTCGGCCGAAAACGCGTTTTCCGGCGAAAACGCACACCACGGCTCTTTCTGAGAAAAAGCAAGCACGGAGGACGAGAACCGCTTTTGCCCTGCGTAGCGTTCCGGGCAGCGGGTAGAACCAGGCAGAGAATTCCCGGCTAGCAGCTTCCCTGTGGCGGGGAAGTGCAAACGTACACGTTTTCGGCCGAAAACGCGTTTTCCGGCGAAAACGCACACCACGGCTCTTTCTGAGAAAAAGCAAGCACGGAGGACGAGAACCGCTTTTGCCCTGCGTAGCGTTCCGGGCAGCGGGTAGAACCAGGCAGAGAATTCCCGGCTAGCAGCTTCCCTGTGGCGGGGAAGTGCAAACGTACACGTTTTCGGCCGAAAATGCGTTTTCCGGCGAAAACGCACACCACGGCTCTTTCTGAGAAAAAGCAAGCACGGAGGACGAGAACCGCTTTTGCCCTGCGTAGCGTTCCGGGCAGCGGGTAGAACCAGGCAGAGAATTCCCGGCTAGCAGCTTCCCTGTGGCGGGGAAGTGCAAACGTACACGTTTTCGGCCGAAAACGCGTTTTCCGGCGAAATCGCACACCACGGCTCTTTCTGAGAAAAAGCAAGCACGGAGGACGAGAACCGCTTTTGCCCTGCGTAGCGTTCCGGGCAGCGGGTAGAACCAGGCAGAGAATTCCCGGCTAGCAGCTTCCCTGTGGCGGGGAAGTGCAAACGTACACGTTTTCGGCCGAAAACGCGTTTTCCGGCGAAATCGCACACCACGGCTCTTTCTGAGAAAAAGCAAGCACGGAGGACGAGAACCGCTTTTGCCCTGCGTAGCGTTCCGGGCAGCGGGTAGAACCAGGCAGAGAATTCCCGGCTAGCAGCTTCCCTGTGGCGGGGAAGTGCAAACGTACACGTTTTCGGCCGAAAACGCGTTTTCCGGCGAAAACGCACACCACGGCTCTTTCTGAGAAAAAGCAAGCACGGAGGACGAGAACCGCTTTTGCCCTGCGTAGCGTTCCGGGCAGCGGGTAGAACCAGGCAGAGAATTCCCGGCTAGCAGCTTCCCTGTGGCGGGGAAGTGCAAACGTACACGTTTTCGGCCGAAAACGCGTTTTCCGGCGAAAACGCACACCACGGCTCTTTCTGAGAAAAAGCAAGCACGGAGGACGAGAACCGCTTTTGCCCTGCGTAGCGTTCCGGGCAGCGGGTAGAACCAGGCAGAGAATTCCCGGCTAGCAGCTTCCCTGTGGCGGGGAAGTGCAAACGTACACGTTTTCGGCCGAAAACGCGTTTTCCGGCGAAAACGCACACCACGGCTCTTTCTGAGAAAAAGCAAGCACGGAGGACGAGAACCGCTTTTGCCCTGCGTAGCGTTCCGGGCAGCGGGTAGAACCAGGCAGAGAATTCCCGGCTAGCAGCTTCCCTGTGGCGGGGAAGTGCAAACGTACACGTTTTCGGCCGAAAACGCGTTTTCCGGCGAAAACGCACACCACGGCTCTTTCTGAGAAAAAGCAAGCACGGAGGACGAGAACCGCTTTTGCCCTGCGTAGCGTTCCGGGCAGCGGGTAGAACCAGGCAGAGAATTCCCGGCTAGCAGCTTCCCTGTGGCGGGGAAGTGCAAACGTACACGTTTTCGGCCGAAAACGCGTTTTCCGGCGAAAACGCACACCACGGCTCTTTCTGAGAAAAAGCAAGCACGGAGGACGAGAACCGCTTTTGCCCTGCGTAGCGTTCCGGGCAGCGGGTAGAACCAGGCAGAGAATTCCCGGCTAGCAGCTTCCCTGTGGCGGGGAAGTGCAAACGTACACGTTTTCGGCCGAAAACGCGTTTTCCGGCGAAATCGCACACCACGGCTCTTTCTGAGAAAAAGCAAGCACGGAGGACGAGAACCGCTTTTGCCCTGCGTAGCGTTCCGGGCAGCGGGTAGAACCAGGCAGAGAATTCCCGGCTAGCAGCTTCCTTGTGGCGGGGAAGTGCAAACGTACACGTTTTCGGCCGAAAACGCGTTTTCCGGCGAAATCGCACACCACGGCTCTTTCTGAGAAAAAGCAAGCACGGAGGACGAGAACCGCTTTTGCCCTGCGTAGCGTTCCGGGCATCGGGTAGAACCAGGCAGAGAATTCCCGGCTAGCAGCTTCCCTGTGGCGGGGAAGTGCAAACGTACACGTTTTCGGCCGAAAACGCGTTTTCCGGCGAAATCGCACACCACGGCTCTTTCTGAGAAAAAGCAAGCTCGGAGGACGAGAACCGCTTTTGCCCTGCGTAGCGTTCCGGGCAGCGGGTAGAACCAGGCAGAGAATTCCCGGCTAGCAGCTTCCCTGTGGCGGGGAAGTGCAAACGTACACGTTTTCGGCCGAAAACGCGTTTTCCGGCGAAAACGCACACCACGGCTCTTTCTGAGAAAAAGCAAGCACGGAGGACGAGAACCGCTTTTGCCCTGCGTAGCGTTCCGGGCAGCGGGTAGAATCAGGCAGAGAATTCCCGGCTAGCAGCTTCCCTGTGGCGGGGAAGTGCAAACGTACACGTTTTCGGCCGAAAACGCGTTTTCCGGCGAAAACGCACACCACGGCTCTTTCTGAGAAAAAACAAGCACGGAGGACGAGAACCGCTTTTGCCCTGCGTAGCGTTCCGGGCAGCGGGTAGAACCAGGCAGAGAATTCCCGGCTAGCAGCTTCCCTGTGGCGGGGAAGTGCAAACGTACACGTTTTCGGCCGAAAACGCGTTTTCAGGCGAAATCGCACACCACGGCTCTTTCTGAGAAAAAGCAAGCACGGAGGACGAGAACCGCTTTTGCCCTGCGTAGCGTTCCGGGCAGCGGGTAGAACCAGGCAGAGAATTCCCGGCTAGCAGCTTCCCTGTGGCGGGGAAGTGCAAACGTACACGTTTTCGGCCGAAAACGCGTTTTCCGGCGAAAACGCACACCACGGCTCTTTCTGAGAAAAAGCAAGCACGGAGGACGAGAACCGCTTTTGCCCTGCGTAGCGTTCCGGGCAGCGGGTAGAACCAGGCAGAGAATTCCCGGCTAGCAGCTTCCCTGTGGCGGGGAAGTGCAAACGTACACGTTTTCGGCCGAAAACGCGTTTTCCGGCGAAAACGCACACCACGGCTCTTTCTGAGAAAAAGCAAGCACGGAGGACGAGAACCGCTTTTGCCCTGCGTAGCGTTCCGGGCAGCGGGTAGAACCAGGCAGAGAATTCCCGGCTAGCAGCTTCCCTGTGGCGGGGAAGTGCAAACGTACACGTTTTCGGCCGAAAACGCGATTTCCGGCGAAATCGCACACCACGGCTCTTTCTGAGAAAAAGCAAGCACGGAGGACGAGAACCGCTTTTGCCCTGCGTAGCGTTCCGGGCAGCGGGTAGAACCAGGCAGAGAATTCCCGGCTAGCAGCTTCCCTGTGGCGGGGAAGTGCAAACGTACACGTTTTCGGCCGAAAACGCGTTTTCCGGCGAAAACGCACACCACGGCTCTTTCTGAGAAAAAGCAAGCACGGAGGACGAGAACCGCTTTTGCCCTGCGTAGCGTTCCGGGCATCGGGTAGAACCAGGCAGAGAATTCCCGGCTAGCAGCTTCCCTGTGGCGGGGAAGTGCAAACGTACACGTTTTCGGCCGAAAACGCGTTTTCCGGTAAAATCGCACACCACGGCTCTTTCTGAGAAAAAGCAAGCACGGAGGACGAGAACCGCTTTTGCCCTGCGTAGCGTTCCGGGCAGCGGGTAGAATCAGGCAGAGAATTCCCGGCTAGCAGCTTCCCTGTGGCGGGGAAGAGCAAACGTACACGATTTCGGCCGAAAACGCGTTTTCCGGCGAAAACGCACACCACGGCTCTTTCTGAGAAAAAGCAAGCACGGAGGACGAGAACCGCTTTTGCCCTGCGTAGCGTTCCGGGCAGCGGGTAGAACCAGGCAGAGAATTCCCGGCTAGCAGCTTCCCTGTGGCGGGGAAGTGCAAACGTACACGTTTTCGGCCGAAAACGCGTTTTCCGGCGAAAACGCACACCACGGCTCTTTCTGAGAAAAAGCAAGCACGGAGGACGAGAACCGCTTTTGCCCTGCGTAGCGTTCCGGGCAGCGGGTAGAACCAGGCAGAGAATTCCCGGCTAGCAGCTTCCCTGTGGCGGGGAAGTGCAAACGTACGCGTTTTCGGCCGAAAATGCGTTTTCCGGCGAAAACGCACACCACGGCTCTTTCTGAGAAAAAGCAAGCACGGAGGACGAGAACCGCTTTTGCCCTGCGTAGCGTTCCGGGCAGCGGGTAGAACCAGGCAGAGAATTCCCGGCTAGCAGCTTCCCTGTGGCGGGGAAGTGCAAACGTACACGTTTTCGGCCGAAAACGCGTTTTCCGGCGAAATCGCACACCACGGCTCTTTCTGAGAAAAAGCAAGCACGGAGGACGAGAACCGCTTTTGCCCTGCGTAGCGTTCCGGGCAGCGGGTAGAACCAGGCAGAGAATTCCCGGCTAGCAGCTTCCCTGTGGCGGGGAAGTGCAAACGTACACGTTTTCGGCCGAAAACGCGTTTTCCGGCGAAATCGCACACCACGGCTCTTTCTGAGAAAAAGCAAGCACGGAGGACGAGAACCGCTTTTGCCCTGCGTAGCGTTCCGGGCAGCGGGTAGAACCAGGCAGAGAATTCCCGGCTAGCAGCTTCCCTGTGGCGGGGAAGTGCAAACGTACACGTTTTCGGCCGAAAACGCGTTTTCCGGCGAAAACGCACACCACGGCTCTCTCTGAGAAAAAGCAAGCACGGAGGACGAGAACCGCTTTTGCCCTGCGTAGCGTTCCGGGCAGCGGGTAGAACCAGGCAGAGAATTCCCGGCTAGCAGCTTCCCTGTGGCGGGGAAGTGCAAACGTACACGTTTTCGGCCGAAAACGCGTTTTCCGGCGAAAACGCACACCACGGCTCTTTCTGAGAAAAAGCAAGCACGGAGGACGAGAACCGCTTTTGCCCTGCGTAGCGTTCCGGGCAGCGGGTAGAACCAGGCAGAGAATTCCCGGCTAGCAGCTTCCCTGTGGCGGGGAAGTGCAAACGTACACGTTTTCGGCCGAAAACGCGTTTTCCGGCGAAATCGCACACCACGGCTCTTTCTGAGAAAAAGCAAGCACGGAGGACGAGAACCGCTTTTGCCCTGCGTAGCGTTCCGGGCAGCGGGTAGAACCAGGCAGAGAATTCCCGGCTAGCAGCTTCCCTGTGGCGGGGAAGTGCAAACGTACACGTTTTCGGCCGAAAACGCGTTTTCCGGCGAAATCGCACACCACGGCTCTTTCTGAGAAAAAGCAAGCACGGAGGACGAGAACCGCTTTTGCCCTGCGTAGCGTTCCGGGCAGCGGGTAGAACCAGGCAGAGAATTCCCGGCTAGCAGCTTCCCTGTGGCGGGGAAGTGCAAACGTACACGTTTTCGGCCGAAAACGCGTTTTCCGGCGAAAACGCACACCACGGCTCTTTCTGAGAAAAAGCAAGCACGGAGGACGAGAACCGCTTTTGCCCTGCGTAGCGTTCCGGGCAGCGGGTAGAACCAGGCAGAGAATTCCCGGCTAGCAGCTTCCCTGTGGCGGGGAAGTGCAAACGTACACGTTTTCGGCCGAAAACGCGTTTTCCGGCGAAAACGCACACCACGGCTCTTTCTGAGAAAAAGCAAGCACGGAGGACGAGAACCGCTTTTGCCCTGCGTAGCGTTCCGGGCAGCGGGTAGAACCAGGCAGAGAATTCCCGGCTAGCAGCTTCCCTGTGGCGGGGAAGTGCAAACGTACACGTTTTCGGCCGAAAACGCGATTTCCGGCGAAATCGCACACCACGGCTCTTTCTGAGAAAAAGCAAGCACGGAGGACGAGAACCGCTTTTGCCCTGCGTAGCGTTCCGGGCAGCGGGTAGAACCAGGCAGAGAATTCCCGGCTAGCAGCTTCCCTGTGGCGGGGAAGTGCAAACGTACACGTTTTCGGCCGAAAACGCGTTTTCCGGCGAAAACGCACACCACGGCTCTTTCTGAGAAAAAGCAAGCACGGAGGACGAGAACCGCTTTTGCCCTGCGTAGCGTTCCGGGCAGCGGGTAGAACCAGGCAGAGAATTCCCGGCTAGCAGCTTCCCTGTGGCGGGGAAGTGCAAACGTACACGTTTTCGGCCGAAAACGCGTTTTCCGGCGAAATCGCACACCACGGCTCTTTCTGAGAAAAAGCAAGCTCGGAGGACGAGAACCGCTTTTGCCCTGCGTAGCGTTCCGGGCAGCGGGTAGAACCAGGCAGAGAATTCCCGGCTAGCAGCTTCCCTGTGGCGGGGAAGTGCAAACGTACACGTTTTCGGCCGAAAACGCGTTTTCCGGCGAAATCGCACACCACGGCTCTTTCTGAGAAAAAGCAAGCACGGAGGACGAGAACCGCTTTTGCCCTGCGTAGCGTTCCGGGCAGCGGGTAGAACCAGGCAGAGAATTCCCGGCTAGCAGCTTCCCTGTGGCGGGGAAGTGCAAACGTACACGTTTTCGGCCGAAAACGCGTTTTCCGGCGAAAACGCACACCACGGCTCTTTCTGAGAAAAAGCAAGCACGGAGGACGAGAACCGCTTTTGCCCTGCGTAGCGTTCCGGGCAGCGGGTAGAATCAGGCAGAGAATTCCCGGCTAGCAGCTTCCCTGTGGCGGGGAAGTGCAAACGTACACGTTTTCGGCCGAAAACGCGTTTTCCGGCGAAAACGCACACCACGGCTCTTTCTGAGAAAAAACAAGCACGGAGGACGAGAACCGCTTTTGCCCTGCGTAGCGTTCCGGGCAGCGGGTAGAACCAGGCAGAGAATTCCCGGCTAGCAGCTTCCCTGTGGCGGGGAATTGCAAACGTACACGTTTTCGGCCGAAAACGCGTTTTCCGGCGAAATCGCACACCACGGCTCTTTCTGAGAAAAAGCAAGCACGGAGGACGAGAACCGCTTTTGCCCTGCGTAGCGTTCCGGGCAGCGGGTAGAACCAGGCAGAGAATTCCCGGCTAGCAGCTTCCCTGTGGCGGGGAAGTGCAAACGTACACGTTTTCGGCCGAAAACGCGTTTTCCGGCGAAAACGCACACCACGGCTCTTTCTGAGAAAAAGCAAGCACGGAGGACGAGAACCGCTTTTGCCCTGCGTAGCGTTCCGGGCAGCGGGTAGAACCAGGCAGAGAATTCCCGGCTAGCAGCTTCCCTGTGGCGGGGAAGTGCAAACGTACACGTTTTCGGCCGAAAACGCGTTTTCCGGCGAAATCGCACACCACGGCTCTTTCTGAGAAAAAGCAAGCTCGGAGGACGAGAACCGCTTTTGCCCTGCGTAGCGTTCCGGGCAGCGGGTAGAACCAGGCAGAGAATTCCCGGCTAGCAGCTTCCCTGTGGCGGGGAAGTGCAAACGTACACGTTTTCGGCCGAAAACGCGTTTTCCGGCGAAATCGCACACCACGGCTCTTTCTGATTAAAAGCAAGCACGGAGGACGAGAACCGCTTTTGCCCTGCGTAGCGTTCCGGGCAGCGGGTAGAATCAGGCAGAGAATTCCCGGCTAGCAGCTTCCCTGTGGCGGGGAAGTGCAAACGTACACGTTTTCGGCCGAAAACGCGTTTTCCGGCGAAAACGCACACCACGGCTCTTTCTGAGAAAAAACAAGCACGGAGGACGAGAACCGCTTTTGCCCTGCGTAGCGTTCCGGGCAGCGGGTAGAACCAGGCAGAGAATTCCCGGCTAGCAGCTTCCCTGTGGCGGGGAAGTGCAAACGTACACGTTTTCGGCCGAAAACGCGTTTTCCGGCGAAATCGCACACCACGGCTCTTTCTGAGAAAAAGCAAGCACGGAGGACGAGAACCGCTTTTGCCCTGCGTAGCGTTCCGGGCAGCGGGTAGAACCAGGCAGAGAATTCCCGGCTAGCAGCTTCCCTGTGGCGGGGAAGTGCAAACGTACACGTTTTCGGCCGAAAACGCGTTTTCCGGCGAAATCGCACACCACGGCTCTTTCTGAGAAAAAGCAAGCACGGAGGACGAGAACCGCTTTTGCCCTGCGTAGCGTTCCGGGCAGCGGGTAGAACCAGGCAGAGAATTCCCGGCTAGCAGTTTCCCTGTGGCGGGGAAGTGCAAACGTACACGTTTTCGGCCGAAAACGCGTTTTCCGGCGAAAACGCACACCACGGCTCTTTCTGAGAAAAAGCAAGCACGTTGGACGAGAATCGCTTTTACCCTGCGTAGCGTTCCGGGCAGCGGGTAGAACCAGGCAGAGAATTCCCGGCTAGCAGCTTCCCTGTGGCGGGGAAGTGCAAACGTACACGTTTTCGGCCGAAAACGCGTTTTCCGGCGAAATCGCACACCACGGCTCTTTCTGAGAAAAAGCAAGCACGGAGGACGAGAACCGCTTTTGCCCTGCGTAGCGTTCCGGGCAGCGGGTAGAACCAGGCAGAGAATTCCCGGCTAGCAGCTTCCCTGTGGCGGGGAAGTGCAAACGTACACGTTTTCGGCCGAAAACGCGTTTTCCGGCGAAATCGCACACCACGGCTCTTTCTGAGAAAAAGCAAGCACGGAGGACGAGAACCGCTTTTGCCCTGCTTAGCGTTCCGGGCAGCGGGTAGAACCAGGCAGAGAATTCCCGGCTAGCAGCTTCCCTGTGGCGGGGAAGTGCAAACGTACACGTTTTCGGCCGAAAACGCGTTTTCCGGCGAAAACGCACACCACGGCTCTTTCTGAGAAAAAGCAAGCACGGAGGACGAGAACCGCTTTTGCCCTGCGTAGCGTTCCGGGCAGCGGGTAGAACCAGGCAGAGAATTCCCGGCTAGCAGCTTCCCTGTGGCGGGGAAGTGCAAACGTACACGTTTTCGGCCGAAAACGCGTTTTCCGGCGAAATCGCACACCACGGCTCTTTCTGAGAAAAAGCAAGCACGGAGGACGAGAACCGCTTTTGCCCTGCGTAGCGTTCCGGGCAGCGGGTAGAACCAGGCAGAGAATTCCCGGCTAGCAGCTTCCCTGTGGCGGGGAAGTGCAAACGTACACGTTTTCGGCCGAAAACGCGTTTTCCGGCGAAAACGCACACCACGGCTCTTTCTGAGAAAAAGCAAGCACGGAGGACGAGAACCGCTTTTGCCCTGCGTAGCGTTCCGGGCAGCGGGTAGAACCAGGCAGAGAATTCCCGGCTAGCAGCTTCCTTGTGGCGGGGAAGTGCAAACGTACACGTTTTCGGCCGAAAACGCGTTTTCCGGCGAAATCGCACACCACGGCTCTTTCTGAGAAAAAGCAAGCACGGAGGACGAGAACCGCTTTTGCCCTGCGTAGCGTTCCGGGCATCGGGTAGAACCAGGCAGAGAATTCCCGGCTAGCAGCTTCCCTGTGGCGGGGAAGTGCAAACGTACACGTTTTCGGCCGAAAACGCGTTTTCCGGCGAAAACGCACACCACGGCTCTTTCTGAGAAAAAGCAAGCACGGAGGACGAGAACCGCTTTTGCCCTGCGTAGCGTTCCGGGCAGCGGGTAGAACCAGGCAGAGAATTCCCGGCTAGCAGCTTCCCTGTGGCGGGGAAGTGCAAACGTACACGTTTTCGGCCGAAAACGCGTTTTCCGGCGAAATCGCACACCACGGCTCTTTCTGAGAAAAAGCAAGATCGGAGGACGAGAACCGCTTTTGCCCTGCGTAGCGTTCCGGGCAGCGGGTAGAACCAGGCAGAGAATTCCCGGCTAGCAGCTTCCCTGTGGCGGGGAAGTGCAAACGTACACGTTTTCGGCCGAAAACGCGTTTTCCGGCGAAAACGCACACCACGGCTCTTTCTGAGAAAAAGCAAGCACGGAGGACGAGAACCGCTTTTGCCCTGCGTAGCGTTCCGGGCAGCGGGTAGAATCAGGCAGAGAATTCCCGGCTAGCAGCTTCCCTGTGGCGGGGAAGTGCAAACGTACACGTTTTCGGCCGAAAACGCGTTTTCCGGCGAAAACGCACACCACGGCTCTTTCTGAGAAAAAACAAGCACGGAGGACGAGAACCGCTTTTGCCCTGCGTAGCGTTCCGGGCAGCGGGTAGAACCAGGCAGAGAATTCCCGGCTAGCAGCTTCCCTGTGGCGGGGAAGTGCAAACGTACACGTTTTCGGCCGAAAACGCGTTTTCCGGCGAAATCGCACACCACGGCTCTTTCTGAGAAAAAGCAAGCACGGAGGACGAGAACCGCTTTTGCCCTGCGTAGCGTTCCGGGCAGCGGGTAGAACCAGGCAGAGAATTCCCGGCTAGCAGCTTCCCTGTGGCGGGGAAGTGCAAACGTACACGTTTTCGGCCGAAAACGCGTTTTCCGGCGAAAACGCACACCACGGCTCTTTCTGAGAAAAAGCAAGCACGGAGGACGAGAACCGCTTTTGCCCTGCGTAGCGTTCCGGGCAGCGGGTAGAACCAGGCAGAGAATTCCCGGCTAGCAGCTTCCCTGTGGCGGGGAAGTGCAAACGTACACGTTTTCGGCCGAAAACGCGATTTCCGGCGAAATCGCACACCACGGCTCTTTCTGAGAAAAAGCAAGCACGGAGGACGAGAACCGCTTTTGCCCTGCGTAGCGTTCCGGGCAGCGGGTAGAACCAGGCAGAGAATTCCCGGCTAGCAGCTTCCCTGTGGCGGGGAAGTGCAAACGTACACGTTTTCGGCCGAAAACGCGTTTTCCGGCGAAAACGCACACCACGGCTCTTTCTGAGAAAAAGCAAGCACGGAGGACGAGAACCGCTTTTGCCCTGCGTAGCGTTCCGGGCAGCGGGTAGAACCAGGCAGAGAATTCCCGGCTAGCAGCTTCCCTGTGGCGGGGAAGTGCAAACGTACACGTTTTCGGCCGAAAACGCGTTTTCCGGCGAAATCGCACACCACGGCTCTTTCTGAGAAAAAGCAAGCTCGGAGGACGAGAACCGCTTTTGCCCTGCGTAGCGTTCCGGGCAGCGGGTAGAACCAGGCAGAGAATTCCCGGCTAGCAGCTTCCCTGTGGCGGGGAAGTGCAAACGTACACGTTTTCGGCCGAAAACGCGTTTTCCGGCGAAATCGCACACCACGGCTCTTTCTGAGAAAAAGCAAGCACGGAGGACGAGAACCGCTTTTGCCCTGCGTAGCGTTCCGGGCAGCGGGTAGAACCAGGCAGAGAATTCCCGGCTAGCAGCTTCCCTGTGGCGGGGAAGTGCAAACGTACACGTTTTCGGCCGAAAACGCGTTTTCCGGCGAAAACGCACACCACGGCTCTTTCTGAGAAAAAGCAAGCACGGAGGACGAGAACCGCTTTTGCCCTGCGTAGCGTTCCGGGCAGCGGGTAGAATCAGGCAGAGAATTCCCGGCTAGCAGCTTCCCTGTGGCGGGGAAGTGCAAACGTACACGTATTCGGCCGAAAACGCGTTTTCCGGCGAAAACGCACACCACGGGTCTTTCTGAGAAAAAACAAGCACGGAGGACGAGAACCGCTTTTGCCCTGCGTAGCGTTCCGGGCAGCGGGTAGAACCAGGCAGAGAATTCCCGGCTAGCAGCTTCCCTGTGGCGGGGAAGTGCAAACGTACACGTTTTCGGCCGAAAACGCGTTTTCCGGCGAAATCGCACACCACGGCTCTTTCTGAGAAAAAGCAAGCACGGAGGACGAGAACCGCTTTTGCCCTGCGTAGCGTTCCGGGCAGCGGGTAGAACCAGGCAGAGAATTCCCGGCTAGCAGCTTCCCTGTGGCGGGGAAGTGCAAACGTACACGTTTTCGGCCGAAAACGCGTTTTCCGGCGAAAACGCACACCACGGCTCTTTCTGAGAAAAAGCAAGCACGGAGGACGAGAACCGCTTTTGCCCTGCGTAGCGTTCCGGGCAGCGGGTAGAACCAGGCAGAGAATTCCCGGCTAGCAGCTTCCCTGTGGCGGGGAAGTGCAAACGTACACGTTTTCGGCCGAAAACGCGTTTTCCGGCGAAATCGCACACCACGGCTCTTTCTGAGAAAAAGCAAGCTCGGAGGACGAGAACCGCTTTTGCCCTGCGTAGCGTTCCGGGCAGCGGGTAGAACCAGGCAGAGAATTCCCGGCTAGCAGCTTCCCTGTGGCGGGGAAGTGCAAACGTACACGTTTTCGGCCGAAAACGCGTTTTCCGGCGAAATCGCACACCACGGCTCTTTCTGATTAAAAGCAAGCACGGAGGACGAGAACCGCTTTTGCCCTGCGTAGCGTTCCGGGCAGCGGGTAGAATCAGGCAGAGAATTCCCGGCTAGCAGCTTCCCTGTGGCGGGGAAGTGCAAACGTACACGTTTTCGGCCGAAAACGCGTTTTCCGGCGAAAACGCACACCACGGCTCTTTCTGAGAAAAAACAAGCACGGAGGACGAGAACCGCTTTTGCCCTGCGTAGCGTTCCGGGCAGCGGGTAGAACCAGGCAGAGAATTCCCGGCTAGCAGCTTCCCTGTGGCGGGGAAGTGCAAACGTACACGTTTTCGGCCGAAAACGCGTTTTCCGGCGAAAACGCACACCACGGCTCTTTCTGAGAAAAAGCGAGCACGGAGGACGAGAACCGCTTTTGCCCTGCGTAGCGTTCCGGGCAGCGGGTAGAACCAGGCAGAGAATTCCCGGCTAGCAGCTTCCCTGTGGCGGGGAAGTGCAAACGTACACGTTTTCGGCCGAAAACGCGTTTTCCGGCGAAAACGCACACCACGGCTCTTTCTGAGAAAAAGCAAGCACGGAGGACGAGAACCGCTTTTGCCCTGCGTAGCGTTCCGGGCAGCGGGTAGAACCAGGCAGAGAATTCCCGGCTAGCAGCTTCCCTGTGGCGGGGAAGTGCAAACGTACACGTTTTCGGCCGAAAACGCGTTTTCCGGCGAAATCGCACACCACGGCTCTTTCTGAGAAAAAGCAAGCTCGGAGGACGAGAACCGCTTTTGCCCTGCGTAGCGTTCCGGGCAGCGGGTAGAACCAGGCAGAGAATTCCCGGCTAGCAGCTTCCCTGTGGCGGGGAAGTGCAAACGTACACGTTTTCGGCCGAAAACGCGTTTTCCGGCGAAAACGCACACCACGGCTCTTTCTGAGAAAAAGCAAGCACGGAGGACGAGAACCGCTTTTGCCCTGCGTAGCGTTCCGGGCAGCGGGTAGAACCAGGCAGAGAATTCCCGGCTAGCAGCTTCCCTGTGGCGGGGAAGTGCAAACGTACACGTTTTCGGCCGAAAACGCGTTTTCCGGCGAAATCGCACACCACGGCTCTTTCTGAGAAAAAGCAAGCACGGAGGACGAGAACCGCTTTTGCCCTGCGTAGCGTTCCGGGCAGCGGGTAGAACCAGGCAGAGAATTCCCGGCTAGCAGCTTCCCTGTGGCGGGGAAGTGCAAACGTACACGTTTTCGGCCGAAAACGCGTTTTCCGGCGAAAACGCACACCACGGCTCTTTCTGAGAAAAAGCAAGCACGGAGGACGAGAACCGCTTTTGCCCTGCGTAGCGTTCCGGGCAGCGGGTAGAACCAGGCAGAGAATTCCCGGCTAGCAGCTTCCCTGTGGCGGGGAAGTGCAAACGTACACGTTTTCGGCCGAAAACGCGATTTCCGGCGAAATCGCACACCACGGCTCTTTCTGAGAAAAAGCAAGCACGGAGGACGAGAACCGCTTTTGCCCTGCGTAGCGTTCCGGGCAGCGGGTAGAACCAGGCAGAGAATTCCCGGCTAGCAGCTTCCCTGTGGCGGGGAAGTGCAAACGTACACGTTTTCGGCCGAAAACGCGTTTTCCGGCGAAAACGCACACCACGGCTCTTTCTGAGAAAAAGCAAGCACGGAGGACGAGAACCGCTTTTGCCCTGCGTAGCGTTCCGGGCAGCGGGTAGAACCAGGCAGAGAATTCCCGGCTAGCAGCTTCCCTGTGGCGGGGAAGTGCAAACGTACACGTTTTCGGCCGAAAACGCGTTTTCCGGCGAAATCGCACACCACGGCTCTTTCTGAGAAAAAGCAAGCTCGGAGGACGAGAACCGCTTTTGCCCTGCGTAGCGTTCCGGGCAGCGGGTAGAACCAGGCAGAGAATTCCCGGCTAGCAGCTTCCCTGTGGCGGGGAAGTGCAAACGTACACGTTTTCGGCCGAAAACGCATTTTCCGGCGAAATCGCACACCACGGCTCTTTCTGAGAAAAAGCAAGCACGGAGGACGAGAACCGCTTTTGCCCTGCGTAGCGTTCCGGGCAGCGGGTAGAACCAGGCAGAGAATTCCCGGCTAGCAGCTTCCCTGTGGCGGGGAAGTGCAAACGTACACGTTTTCGGCCGAAAACGCGTTTTCCGGCGAAAACGCACACCACGGCTCTTTCTGAGAAAAAGCAAGCACGGAGGACGAGAACCGCTTTTGCCCTGCGTAGCGTTCCGGGCAGCGGGTAGAATCAGGCAGAGAATTCCCGGCTAGCAGCTTCCCTGTGGCGGGGAAGTGCAAACGTACACGTTTTCGGCCGAAAACGCGTTTTCCGGCGAAAACGCACACCACGGCTCTTTCTGAGAAAAAACAAGCACGGAGGACGAGAACCGCTTTTGCCCTGCGTAGCGTTCCGGGCAGCGGGTAGAACCAGGCAGAGAATTCCCGGCTAGCAGCTTCCCTGTGGCGGGGAATTGCAAACGTACACGTTTTCGGCCGAAAACGCGTTTTCCGGCGAAATCGCACACCACGGCTCTTTCTGAGAAAAAGCAAGCACGGAGGACGAGAACCGCTTTTGCCCTGCGTAGCGTTCCGGGCAGCGGGTAGAACCAGGCAGAGAATTCCCGGCTAGCAGCTTCCCTGTGGCGGGGAAGTGCAAACGTACACGTTTTCGGCCGAAAACGCGTTTTCCGGCGAAAACGCACACCACGGCTCTTTCTGAGAAAAAGCAAGCACGGAGGACGAGAACCGCTTTTGCCCTGCGTAGCGTTCCGGGCAGCGGGTAGAACCAGGCAGAGAATTCCCGGCTAGCAGCTTCCCTGTGGCGGGGAAGTGCAAACGTACACGTTTTCGGCCGAAAACGCGTTTTCCGGCGAAATCGCACACCACGGCTCTTTCTGAGAAAAAGCAAGCTCGGAGGACGAGAACCGCTTTTGCCCTGCGTAGCGTTCCGGGCAGCGGGTAGAACCAGGCAGAGAATTCCCGGCTAGCAGCTTCCCTGTGGCGGGGAAGTGCAAACGTACACGTTTTCGGCCGAAAACGCGTTTTCCGGCGAAATCGCACACCACGGCTCTTTCTGATTAAAAGCAAGCACGGAGGACGAGAACCGCTTTTGCCCTGCGTAGCGTTCCGGGCAGCGGGTAGAATCAGGCAGAGAATTCCCGGCTAGCAGCTTCCCTGTGGCGGGGAAGTGCAAACGTACACGTTTTCGGCCGAAAACGCGTTTTCCGGCGAAAACGCACACCACGGCTCTTTCTGAGAAAAAACAAGCACGGAGGACGAGAACCGCTTTTGCCCTGCGTAGCGTTCCGGGCAGCGGGTAGAACCAGGCAGAGAATTCCCGGCTAGCAGCTTCCCTGTGGCGGGGAAGTGCAAACGTACACGTTTTCGGCCGAAAACGCGTTTTCCGGCGAAAACGCACACCACGGCTCTTTCTGAGAAAAAGCGAGCACGGAGGACGAGAACCGCTTTTGCCCTGGGTAGCGTTCCGGGCAGCGGGTAGAACCAGGCAGAGAATTCCCGGCTAGCAGCTTCCCTGTGGCGGGGAAGTGCAAACGTACACGTTTTCGGCCGAAAACGCGTTTTCCGGCGAAAACGCACACCACGGCTCTTTCTGAGAAAAAGCAAGCACGGAGGACGAGAACCGCTTTTGCCCTGCGTAGCGTTCCGGGCAGCGGGTAGAACCAGGCAGAGAATTCCCGGCTAGCAGCTTCCCTGTGGCGGGGAAGTGCAAACGTACACGTTTTCGGCCGAAAACGCGTTTTCCGGCGAAAACGCACACCACGGCTCTTTCTGAGAAAAAGCAAGCACGGAGGACGAGAACCGCTTTTGCCCTGCGTAGCGTTCCGGGCAGCGGGTAGAACCAGGCAGAGAATTCCCGGCTAGCAGCTTCCTTGTGGCGGGGAAGTGCAAACGTACACGTTTTCGGCCGAAAACGCGTTTTCCGGCGAAATCGCACACCACGGCTCTTTCTGAGAAAAAGCAAGCACGGAGGACGAGAACCGCTTTTGCCCTGCGTAGCGTTCCGGGCAGCGGGTAGAACCAGGCAGAGAATTCCCGGCTAGCAGCTTCCCTGTGGCGGGGAAGTGCAAACGTACACGTTTTCGGCCGAAAACGCGTTTTCCGGCGAAAACGCACACCACGGCTCTTTCTGAGAAAAAGCAAGCACGGAGGACGAGAACCGCTTTTGCCCTGCGTAGCGTTCCGGGCAGCGGGTAGAACCAGGCAGAGAATTCCCGGCTAGCAGCTTCCCTGTGGCGGGGAAGTGCAAACGTACACGTTTTCGGCCGAAAACGCGTTTTCCGGCGAAATCGCACACCACGGCTCTTTCTGAGAAAAAGCAAGCTCGGAGGACGAGAACCGCTTTTGCCCTGCGTAGCGTTCCGGGCAGCGGGTAGAACCAGGCAGAGAATTCCCGGCTAGCAGCTTCCCTGTGGCGGGGAAGTGCAAACGTACACGTTTTCGGCCGAAAACGCGTTTTCCGGCGAAAACGCACACCACGGCTCTTTCTGAGAAAAAGCAAGCACGGAGGACGAGAACCGCTTTTGCCCTGCGTAGCGTTCCGGGCAGCGGGTAGAATCAGGCAGAGAATTCCCGGCTAGCAGCTTCCCTGTGGCGGGGAAGTGCAAACGTACACGTTTTCGGCCGAAAACGCGTTTTCCGGCGAAAACGCACACCACGGCTCTTTCTGAGAAAAAACAAGCACGGAGGACGAGAACCGCTTTTGCCCTGCGTAGCGTTCCGGGCAGCGGGTAGAACCAGGCAGAGAATTCCCGGCTAGCAGCTTCCCTGTGGCGGGGAAGTGCAAACGTACACGTTTTCGGCCGAAAACGCGTTTTCCGGCGAAATCGCACACCACGGCTCTTTCTGAGAAAAAGCAAGCACGGAGGACGAGAACCGCTTTTGCCCTGCGTAGCGTTCCGGGCAGCGGTTAGAACCAGGCAGAGAATTCCCGGCTAGCAGCTTCCCTGTGGCGGGGAAGTGCAAACGTACACGTTTTCGGCCGAAAACGCGTTTTCCGGCGAAAACGCACACCACGGCTCTTTCTGAGAAAAAGCAAGCACGGAGGACGAGAACCGCTTTTGCCCTGCGTAGCGTTCCGGGCAGCGGGTAGAACCAGGCAGAGAATTCCCGGCTAGCAGCTTCCCTGTGGCGGGGAAGTGCAAACGTACACGTTTTCGGCCGAAAACGCGTTTTCCGGCGAAAACGCACACCACGGCTCTTTCTGAGAAAAAGCAAGCACGGAGGACGAGAACCGCTTTTGCCCTGCGTAGCGTTCCGGGCAGCGGGTAGAACCAGGCAGAGAATTCCCGGCTAGCAGCTTCCTTGTGGCGGGGAAGTGCAAACGTACACGTTTTCGGCCGAAAACGCGTTTTCCGGCGAAATCGCACACCACGGCTCTTTCTGAGAAAAAGCAAGCACGGAGGACGAGAACCGCTTTTGCCCTGCGTAGCGTTCCGGGCAGCGGGTAGAACCAGGCAGAGAATTCCCGGCTAGCAGCTTCCCTGTGGCGGGGAAGTGCAAACGTACACGTTTTCGGCCGAAAACGCGTTTTCCGGCGAAAACGCACACCACGGCTCTTTCTGAGAAAAAGCAAGCACGGAGGACGAGAACCGCTTTTGCCCTGCGTAGCGTTCCGGGCAGCGGGTAGAACCAGGCAGAGAATTCCCGGCTAGCAGCTTCCCTGTGGCGGGGAAGTGCAAACGTACACGTTTTCGGCCGAAAACGCGATTTCCGGCGAAATCGCACACCACGGCTCTTTCTGAGAAAAAGCAAGCACGGAGGACGAGAACCGCTTTTGCCCTGCGTAGCGTTCCGGGCAGCGGGTAGAACCAGGCAGAGAATTCCCGGCTAGCAGCTTCCCTGTGGCGGGGAAGTGCAAACGTACACGTTTTCGGCCGAAAACGCGTTTTCCGGCGAAAACGCACACCACGGCTCTTTCTGAGAAAAAGCAAGCACGGAGGACGAGAACCGCTTTTGCCCTGCGTAGCGTTCCGGGCAGCGGGTAGAACCAGGCAGAGAATTCCCGGCTAGCAGCTTCCCTGTGGCGGGGAAGTGCAAACGTACACGTTTTCGGCCGAAAACGCGTTTTCCGGCGAAATCGCACACCACGGCTCTTTCTGAGAAAAAGCAAGCTCGGAGGACGAGAACCGCTTTTGCCCTGCGTAGCGTTCCGGGCAGCGGGTAGAACCAGGCAGAGAATTCCCGGCTAGCAGCTTCCCTGTGGCGGGGAAGTGCAAACGTACACGTTTTCGGCCGAAAACGCGTTTTCCGGCGAAAACGCACACCACGGCTCTTTCTGAGAAAAAGCAAGCACGGAGGACGAGAACCGCTTTTGCCCTGCGTAGCGTTCCGGGCAGCGGGTAGAACCAGGCAGAGAATTCCCGGCTAGCAGCTTCCTTGTGGCGGGGAAGTGCAAACGTACACGTTTTCGGCCGAAAACGCGTTTTCCGGCGAAATCGCACACCACGGCTCTTTCTGAGAAAAAGCAAGCACGGAGGACGAGAACCGCTTTTGCCCTGCGTAGCGTTCCGGGCAGCGGGTAGAACCAGGCAGAGAATTCCCGGCTAGCAGCTTCCCTGTGGCGGGGAAGTGCAAACGTACACGTTTTCGGCCGAAAACGCGTTTTCCGGCGAAAACGCACACCACGGCTCTTTCTGAGAAAAAGCAAGCACGGAGGACGAGAACCGCTTTTGCCCTGCGTAGCGTTCCGGGCAGCGGGTAGAACCAGGCAGAGAATTCCCGGCTAGCAGCTTCCCTGTGGCGGGGAAGTGCAAACGTACACGTTTTCGGCCGAAAACGCGATTTCCGGCGAAATCGCACACCACGGCTCTTTCTGAGAAAAAGCAAGCACGGAGGACGAGAACCGCTTTTGCCCTGCGTAGCGTTCCGGGCAGCGGGTAGAACCAGGCAGAGAATTCCCGGCTAGCAGCTTCCCTGTGGCGGGGAAGTGCAAACGTACACGTTTTCGGCCGAAAACGCGTTTTCCGGCGAAAACGCACACCACGGCTCTTTCTGAGAAAAAGCAAGCACGGAGGACGAGAACCGCTTTTGCCCTGCGTAGCGTTCCGGGCAGCGGGTAGAACCAGGCAGAGAATTCCCGGCTAGCAGCTTCCCTGTGGCGGGGAAGTGCAAACGTACACGTTTTCGGCCGAAAACGCGTTTTCCGGCGAAATCGCACACCACGGCTCTTTCTGAGAAAAAGCAAGCTCGGAGGACGAGAACCGCTTTTGCCCTGCGTAGCGTTCCGGGCAGCGGGTAGAACCAGGCAGAGAATTCCCGGCTAGCAGCTTCCCTGTGGCGGGGAAGTGCAAACGTACACGTTTTCGGCCGAAAACGCGTTTTCCGGCGAAATCGCACACCACGGCTCTTTCTGAGAAAAAGCAAGCACGGAGGACGAGAACCGCTTTTGCCCTGCGTAGCGTTCCGGGCAGCGGGTAGAACCAGGCAGAGAATTCCCGGCTAGCAGCTTCCCTGTGGCGGGGAAGTGCAAACGTACACGTTTTCGGCCGAAAACGCGTTTTCCGGCGAAAACGCACACCACGGCTCTTTCTGAGAAAAAGCAAGCACGGAGGACGAGAACCGCTTTTGCCCTGCGTAGCGTTCCGGGCAGCGGGTAGAATCAGGCAGAGAATTCCCGGCTAGCAGCTTCCCTGTGGCGGGGAAGTGCAAACGTACACGTATTCGGCCGAAAACGCGTTTTCCGGCGAAAACGCACACCACGGGTCTTTCTGAGAAAAAACAAGCACGGAGGACGAGAACCGCTTTTGCCCTGCGTAGCGTTCCGGGCAGCGGGTAGAACCAGGCAGAGAATTCCCGGCTAGCAGCTTCCCTGTGGCGGGGAAGTGCAAACGTACACGTTTTCGGCCGAAAACGCGTTTTCCGGCGAAATCGCACACCACGGCTCTTTCTGAGAAAAAGCAAGCACGGAGGACGAGAACCGCTTTTGCCCTGCGTAGCGTTCCGGGCAGCGGGTAGAACCAGGCAGAGAATTCCCGGCTAGCAGCTTCCCTGTGGCGGGGAAGTGCAAACGTACACGTTTTCGGCCGAAAACGCGTTTTCCGGCGAAAACGCACACCACGGCTCTTTCTGAGAAAAAGCAAGCACGGAGGACGAGAACCGCTTTTGCCCTGCGTAGCGTTCCGGGCAGCGGGTAGAACCAGGCAGAGAATTCCCGGCTAGCAGCTTCCCTGTGGCGGGGAAGTGCAAACGTACACGTTTTCGGCCGAAAACGCGTTTTCCGGCGAAATCGCACACCACGGCTCTTTCTGAGAAAAAGCAAGCTCGGAGGACGAGAACCGCTTTTGCCCTGCGTAGCGTTCCGGGCAGCGGGTAGAACCAGGCAGAGAATTCCCGGCTAGCAGCTTCCCTGTGGCGGGGAAGTGCAAACGTACACGTTTTCGGCCGAAAACGCGTTTTCCGGCGAAATCGCACACCACGGCTCTTTCTGATTAAAAGCAAGCACGGAGGACGAGAACCGCTTTTGCCCTGCGTAGCGTTCCGGGCAGCGGGTAGAATCAGGCAGAGAATTCCCGGCTAGCAGCTTCCCTGTGGCGGGGAAGTGCAAACGTACACGTTTTCGGCCGAAAACGCGTTTTCCGGCGAAAACGCACACCACGGCTCTTTCTGAGAAAAAACAAGCACGGAGGACGAGAACCGCTTTTGCCCTGCGTAGCGTTCCGGGCAGCGGGTAGAACCAGGCAGAGAATTCCCGGCTAGCAGCTTCCCTGTGGCGGGGAAGTGCAAACGTACACGTTTTCGGCCGAAAACGCGTTTTCCGGCGAAAACGCACACCACGGCTCTTTCTGAGAAAAAGCGAGCACGGAGGACGAGAACCGCTTTTGCCCTGCGTAGCGTTCCGGGCAGCGGGTAGAACCAGGCAGAGAATTCCCGGCTAGCAGCTTCCCTGTGGCGGGGAAGTGCAAACGTACACGTTTTCGGCCGAAAACGCGTTTTCCGGCGAAAACGCACACCACGGCTCTTTCTGAGAAAAAGCAAGCACGGAGGACGAGAACCGCTTTTGCCCTGCGTAGCGTTCCGGGCAGCGGGTAGAACCAGGCAGAGAATTCCCGGCTAGCAGCTTCCCTGTGGCGGGGAAGTGCAAACGTACACGTTTTCGGCCGAAAACGCGTTTTCCGGCGAAAACGCACACCACGGCTCTTTCTGAGAAAAAGCAAGCACGGAGGACGAGAACCGCTTTTGCCCTGCGTAGCGTTCCGGGCAGCGGGTAGAACCAGGCAGAGAATTCCCGGCTAGCAGCTTCCCTGTGGCGGGGAAGTGCAAACGTACACGTTTTCGGCCGAAAACGCGTTTTCCGGCGAAATCGCACACCACGGCTCTTTCTGAGAAAAAGCAAGCTCGGAGGACGAGAACCGCTTTTGCCCTGCGTAGCGTTCCGGGCAGCGGGTAGAACCAGGCAGAGAATTCCCGGCTAGCAGCTTCCCTGTGGCGGGGAAGTGCAAACGTACACGTTTTCGGCCGAAAACGCGTTTTCCGGCGAAAACGCACACCACGGCTCTTTCTGAGAAAAAGCAAGCACGGAGGACGAGAACCGCTTTTGCCCTGCGTAGCGTTCCGGGCAGCGGGTAGAACCAGGCAGAGAATTCCCGGCTAGCAGCTTCCCTGTGGCGGGGAAGTGCAAACGTACACGTTTTCGGCCGAAAACGCGATTTCCGGCGAAATCGCACACCACGGCTCTTTCTGAGAAAAAGCAAGCACGGAGGACGAGAACCGCTTTTGCCCTGCGTAGCGTTCCGGGCAGCGGGTAGAACCAGGCAGAGAATTCCCGGCTAGCAGCTTCCCTGTGGCGGGGAAGTGCAAACGTACACGTTTTCGGCCGAAAACGCGTTTTCCGGCGAAAACGCACACCACGGCTCTTTCTGAGAAAAAGCAAGCACGGAGGACGAGAACCGCTTTTGCCCTGCGTAGCGTTCCGGGCAGCGGGTAGAACCAGGCAGAGAATTCCCGGCTAGCAGCTTCCCTGTGGCGGGGAAGTGCAAACGTACACGTTTTCGGCCGAAAACGCGATTTCCGGCGAAATCGCACACCACGGCTCTTTCTGAGAAAAAGCAAGCACGGAGGACGAGAACCGCTTTTGCCCTGCGTAGCGTTCCGGGCAGCGGGTAGAACCAGGCAGAGAATTCCCGGCTAGCAGCTTCCCTGTGGCGGGGAAGTGCAAACGTACACGTTTTCGGCCGAAAACGCGTTTTCCGGCGAAAACGCACACCACGGCTCTTTCTGAGAAAAAGCAAGCACGGAGGACGAGAACCGCTTTTGCCCTGCGTAGCGTTCCGGGCAGCGGGTAGAACCAGGCAGAGAATTCCCGGCTAGCAGCTTCCCTGTGGCGGGGAAGTGCAAACGTACACGTTTTCGGCCGAAAACGCGTTTTCCGGCGAAATCGCACACCACGGCTCTTTCTGAGAAAAAGCAAGCTCGGAGGACGAGAACCGCTTTTGCCCTGCGTAGCGTTCCGGGCAGCGGGTAGAACCAGGCAGAGAATTCCCGGCTAGCAGCTTCCCTGTGGCGGGGAAGTGCAAACGTACACGTTTTCGGCCGAAAACGCATTTTCCGGCGAAATCGCACACCACGGCTCTTTCTGAGAAAAAGCAAGCACGGAGGACGAGAACCGCTTTTGCCCTGCGTAGCGTTCCGGGCAGCGGGTAGAACCAGGCAGAGAATTCCCGGCTAGCAGCTTCCCTGTGGCGGGGAAGTGCAAACGTACACGTTTTCGGCCGAAAACGCGTTTTCCGGCGAAAACGCACACCACGGCTCTTTCTGAGAAAAAGCAAGCACGGAGGACGAGAACCGCTTTTGCCCTGCGTAGCGTTCCGGGCAGCGGGTAGAATCAGGCAGAGAATTCCCGGCTAGCAGCTTCCCTGTGGCGGGGAAGTGCAAACGTACACGTTTTCGGCCGAAAACGCGTTTTCCGGCGAAAACGCACACCACGGCTCTTTCTGAGAAAAAACAAGCACGGAGGACGAGAACCGCTTTTGCCCTGCGTAGCGTTCCGGGCAGCGGGTAGAACCAGGCAGAGAATTCCCGGCTAGCAGCTTCCCTGTGGCGGGGAATTGCAAACGTACACGTTTTCGGCCGAAAACGCGTTTTCCGGCGAAATCGCACACCACGGCTCTTTCTGAGAAAAAGCAAGCACGGAGGACGAGAACCGCTTTTGCCCTGCGTAGCGTTCCGGGCAGCGGGTAGAACCAGGCAGAGAATTCCCGGCTAGCAGCTTCCCTGTGGCGGGGAAGTGCAAACGTACACGTTTTCGGCCGAAAACGCGTTTTCCGGCGAAAACGCACACCACGGCTCTTTCTGAGAAAAAGCAAGCACGGAGGACGAGAACCGCTTTTGCCCTGCGTAGCGTTCCGGGCAGCGGGTAGAACCAGGCAGAGAATTCCCGGCTAGCAGCTTCCCTGTGGCGGGGAAGTGCAAACGTACACGTTTTCGGCCGAAAACGCGTTTTCCGGCGAAATCGCACACCACGGCTCTTTCTGAGAAAAAGCAAGCTCGGAGGACGAGAACCGCTTTTGCCCTGCGTAGCGTTCCGGGCAGCGGGTAGAACCAGGCAGAGAATTCCCGGCTAGCAGCTTCCCTGTGGCGGGGAAGTGCAAACGTACACGTTTTCGGCCGAAAACGCGTTTTCCGGCGAAATCGCACACCACGGCTCTTTCTGATTAAAAGCAAGCACGGAGGACGAGAACCGCTTTTGCCCTGCGTAGCGTTCCGGGCAGCGGGTAGAATCAGGCAGAGAATTCCCGGCTAGCAGCTTCCCTGTGGCGGGGAAGTGCAAACGTACACGTTTTCGGCCGAAAACGCGTTTTCCGGCGAAAACGCACACCACGGCTCTTTCTGAGAAAAAACAAGCACGGAGGACGAGAACCGCTTTTGCCCTGCGTAGCGTTCCGGGCAGCGGGTAGAACCAGGCAGAGAATTCCCGGCTAGCAGCTTCCCTGTGGCGGGGAAGTGCAAACGTACACGTTTTCGGCCGAAAACGCGTTTTCCGGCGAAAACGCACACCACGGCTCTTTCTGAGAAAAAGCGAGCACGGAGGACGAGAACCGCTTTTGCCCTGGGTAGCGTTCCGGGCAGCGGGTAGAACCAGGCAGAGAATTCCCGGCTAGCAGCTTCCCTGTGGCGGGGAAGTGCAAACGTACACGTTTTCGGCCGAAAACGCGTTTTCCGGCGAAAACGCACACCACGGCTCTTTCTGAGAAAAAGCAAGCACGGAGGACGAGAACCGCTTTTGCCCTGCGTAGCGTTCCGGGCAGCGGGTAGAACCAGGCAGAGAATTCCCGGCTAGCAGCTTCCCTGTGGCGGGGAAGTGCAAACGTACACGTTTTCGGCCGAAAACGCGTTTTCCGGCGAAAACGCACACCACGGCTCTTTCTGAGAAAAAGCAAGCACGGAGGACGAGAACCGCTTTTGCCCTGCGTAGCGTTCCGGGCAGCGGGTAGAACCAGGCAGAGAATTCCCGGCTAGCAGCTTCCTTGTGGCGGGGAAGTGCAAACGTACACGTTTTCGGCCGAAAACGCGTTTTCCGGCGAAATCGCACACCACGGCTCTTTCTGAGAAAAAGCAAGCACGGAGGACGAGAACCGCTTTTGCCCTGCGTAGCGTTCCGGGCAGCGGGTAGAACCAGGCAGAGAATTCCCGGCTAGCAGCTTCCCTGTGGCGGGGAAGTGCAAACGTACACGTTTTCGGCCGAAAACGCGTTTTCCGGCGAAAACGCACACCACGGCTCTTTCTGAGAAAAAGCAAGCACGGAGGACGAGAACCGCTTTTGCCCTGCGTAGCGTTCCGGGCAGCGGGTAGAACCAGGCAGAGAATTCCCGGCTAGCAGCTTCCCTGTGGCGGGGAAGTGCAAACGTACACGTTTTCGGCCGAAAACGCGTTTTCCGGCGAAATCGCACACCACGGCTCTTTCTGAGAAAAAGCAAGCTCGGAGGACGAGAACCGCTTTTGCCCTGCGTAGCGTTCCGGGCAGCGGGTAGAACCAGGCAGAGAATTCCCGGCTAGCAGCTTCCCTGTGGCGGGGAAGTGCAAACGTACACGTTTTCGGCCGAAAACGCGTTTTCCGGCGAAAACGCACACCACGGCTCTTTCTGAGAAAAAGCAAGCACGGAGGACGAGAACCGCTTTTGCCCTGCGTAGCGTTCCGGGCAGCGGGTAGAATCAGGCAGAGAATTCCCGGCTAGCAGCTTCCCTGTGGCGGGGAAGTGCAAACGTACACGTTTTCGGCCGAAAACGCGTTTTCCGGCGAAAACGCACACCACGGCTCTTTCTGAGAAAAAACAAGCACGGAGGACGAGAACCGCTTTTGCCCTGCGTAGCGTTCCGGGCAGCGGGTAGAACCAGGCAGAGAATTCCCGGCTAGCAGCTTCCCTGTGGCGGGGAAGTGCAAACGTACACGTTTTCGGCCGAAAACGCGTTTTCCGGCGAAATCGCACACCACGGCTCTTTCTGAGAAAAAGCAAGCACGGAGGACGAGAACCGCTTTTGCCCTGCGTAGCGTTCCGGGCAGCGGTTAGAACCAGGCAGAGAATTCCCGGCTAGCAGCTTCCCTGTGGCGGGGAAGTGCAAACGTACACGTTTTCGGCCGAAAACGCGTTTTCCGGCGAAAACGCACACCACGGCTCTTTCTGAGAAAAAGCAAGCACGGAGGACGAGAACCGCTTTTGCCCTGCGTAGCGTTCCGGGCAGCGGGTAGAACCAGGCAGAGAATTCCCGGCTAGCAGCTTCCCTGTGGCGGGGAAGTGCAAACGTACACGTTTTCGGCCGAAAACGCGTTTTCCGGCGAAAACGCACACCACGGCTCTTTCTGAGAAAAAGCAAGCACGGAGGACGAGAACCGCTTTTGCCCTGCGTAGCGTTCCGGGCAGCGGGTAGAACCAGGCAGAGAATTCCCGGCTAGCAGCTTCCTTGTGGCGGGGAAGTGCAAACGTACACGTTTTCGGCCGAAAACGCGTTTTCCGGCGAAATCGCACACCACGGCTCTTTCTGAGAAAAAGCAAGCACGGAGGACGAGAACCGCTTTTGCCCTGCGTAGCGTTCCGGGCAGCGGGTAGAACCAGGCAGAGAATTCCCGGCTAGCAGCTTCCCTGTGGCGGGGAAGTGCAAACGTACACGTTTTCGGCCGAAAACGCGTTTTCCGGCGAAAACGCACACCACGGCTCTTTCTGAGAAAAAGCAAGCACGGAGGACGAGAACCGCTTTTGCCCTGCGTAGCGTTCCGGGCAGCGGGTAGAACCAGGCAGAGAATTCCCGGCTAGCAGCTTCCCTGTGGCGGGGAAGTGCAAACGTACACGTTTTCGGCCGAAAACGCGTTTTCCGGCGAAAACGCACACCACGGCTCTTTCTGAGAAAAAGCAAGCACGGAGGACGAGAACCGCTTTTGCCCTGCGTAGCGTTCCGGGCAGCGGGTAGAATCAGGCAGAGAATTCCCGGCTAGCAGCTTCCCTGTGGCGGGGAAGTGCAAACGTACACGTTTTCGGCCGAAAACGCGTTTTCCGGCGAAAACGCACACCACGGCTCTTTCTGAGAAAAAACAAGCACGGAGGACGAGAACCGCTTTTGCCCTGCGTAGCGTTCCGGGCAGCGGGTAGAACCAGGCAGAGAATTCCCGGCTAGCAGCTTCCCTGTGGCGGGGAAGTGCAAACGTACACGTTTTCGGCCGAAAACGCGTTTTCCGGCGAAATCGCACACCACGGCTCTTTCTGAGAAAAAGCAAGCACGGAGGACGAGAACCGCTTTTGCCCTGCGTAGCGTTCCGGGCAGCGGTTAGAACCAGGCAGAGAATTCCCGGCTAGCAGCTTCCCTGTGGCGGGGAAGTGCAAACGTACACGTTTTCGGCCGAAAACGCGTTTTCCGGCGAAAACGCACACCACGGCTCTTTCTGAGAAAAAGCAAGCACGGAGGACGAGAACCGCTTTTGCCCTGCGTAGCGTTCCGGGCAGCGGGTAGAACCAGGCAGAGAATTCCCGGCTAGCAGCTTCCCTGTGGCGGGGAAGTGCAAACGTACACGTTTTCGGCCGAAAACGCGATTTCCGGCGAAATCGCACACCACGGCTCTTTCTGAGAAAAAGCAAGCACGGAGGACGAGAACCGCTTTTGCCCTGCGTAGCGTTCCGGGCAGCGGGTAGAACCAGGCAGAGAATTCCCGGCTAGCAGCTTCCCTGTGGCGGGGAAGTGCAAACGTACACGTTTTCGGCCGAAAACGCGTTTTCCGGCGAAAACGCACACCACGGCTCTTTCTGAGAAAAAGCAAGCACGGAGGACGAGAACCGCTTTTGCCCTGCGTAGCGTTCCGGGCAGCGGGTAGAACCAGGCAGAGAATTCCCGGCTAGCAGCTTCCCTGTGGCGGGGAAGTGCAAACGTACACGTTTTCGGCCGAAAACGCGTTTTCCGGCGAAATCGCACACCACGGCTCTTTCTGAGAAAAAGCAAGCTCGGAGGACGAGAACCGCTTTTGCCCTGCGTAGCGTTCCGGGCAGCGGGTAGAACCAGGCAGAGAATTCCCGGCTAGCAGCTTCCCTGTGGCGGGGAAGTGCAAACGTACACGTTTTCGGCCGAAAACGCGTTTTCCGGCGAAATCGCACACCACGGCTCTTTCTGAGAAAAAGCAAGCACGGAGGACGAGAACCGCTTTTGCCCTGCGTAGCGTTCCGGGCAGCGGGTAGAACCAGGCAGAGAATTCCCGGCTAGCAGCTTCCCTGTGGCGGGGAAGTGCAAACGTACACGTTTTCGGCCGAAAACGCGTTTTCCGGCGAAAACGCACACCACGGCTCTTTCTGAGAAAAAGCAAGCACGGAGGACGAGAACCGCTTTTGCCCTGCGTAGCGTTCCGGGCAGCGGGTAGAATCAGGCAGAGAATTCCCGGCTAGCAGCTTCCCTGTGGCGGGGAAGTGCAAACGTACACGTTTTCGGCCGAAAACGCGTTTTCCGGCGAAAACGCACACCACGGCTCTTTCTGAGAAAAAGCAAGCACGGAGGACGAGAACCGCTTTTGCCCTGCGTAGCGTTCCGGGCAGCGGGTAGAACCAGGCAGAGAATTCCCGGCTAGCAGCTTCCCTGTGGCGGGGAAGTGCAAACGTACACGTTTTCGGCCGAAAACGCGTTTTCCGGCGAAATCGCACACCACGGCTCTTTCTGAGAAAAAGCAAGCTCGGAGGACGAGAACCGCTTTTGCCCTGCGTAGCGTTCCGGGCAGCGGGTAGAACCAGGCAGAGAATTCCCGGCTAGCAGCTTCCCTGTGGCGGGGAAGTGCAAACGTACACGTTTTCGGCCGAAAACGCGTTTTCCGGCGAAATCGCACACCACGGCTCTTTCTGATTAAAAGCAAGCACGGAGGACGAGAACCGCTTTTGCCCTGCGTAGCGTTCCGGGCAGCGGGTAGAATCAGGCAGAGAATTCCCGGCTAGCAGCTTCCCTGTGGCGGGGAAGTGCAAACGTACACGTTTTCGGCCGAAAACGCGTTTTCCGGCGAAAACGCACACCACGGCTCTTTCTGAGAAAAAACAAGCACGGAGGACGAGAACCGCTTTTGCCCTGCGCAGCGTTCCGGGCAGCGGGTAGAACCAGGCAGAGAATTCCCGGCTAGCAGCTTCCCTGTGGCGGGGAAGTGCAAACGTACACGTTTTCGGCCGAAAACGCGTTTTCCGGCGAAAACGCACACCACGGCTCTTTCTGAGAAAAAGCAAGCACGGAGGACGAGAACCGCTTTTGCCCTGCGTAGCGTTCCGGGCAGCGGGTAGAACCAGGCAGAGAATTCCCGGCTAGCAGCTTCCTTGTGGCGGGGAAGTGCAAACGTACACGTTTTCGGCCGAAAACGCGTTTTCCGGCGAAATCGCACACCACGGCTCTTTCTGAGAAAAAGCAAGCACGGAGGTCGAGAACCGCTTTTGCCCTGCGTAGCGTTCCGGGCATCGGGTAGAACCAGGCAGAGAATTCCCGGCTAGCAGCTTCCCTGTGGCGGGGAAGTGCAAACGTACACGTTTTCGGCCGAAAACGCGTTTTCCGGCGAAAACGCACACCATGGCTCTTTCTGAGAAAAAGCAAGCACGGAGGACGAGAACCGCTTTTGCCCTGCGTAGCGTTCCGGGGAGCGGGTAGAACCAGGCAGAGAATTCCCGGCTAGCAGCTTCCCTGTGGCGGGGAAGTGCAAACGTACACGTTTTCGGCCGAAAACGCGTTTTCCGGCGAAATCGCACACCACGGCTCTTTCTGAGAAAAAGCAAGCTCGGAGGACGAGAACCGCTTTTGCCCTGCGTAGCGTTCCGGGCAGCGGGTAGAACCAGGCAGAGAATTCCCGGCTAGCAGCTTCCCTGTGGCGGGGAAGTGCAAACGTACACGTTTTCGGCCGAAAACGCGTTTTCCGGCGAAAACGCACACCACGGCTCTTTCTGAGAAAAAGCAAGCACGGAGGACGAGAACCGCTTTTGCCCTGCGTAGCGTTCCGGGCAGCGGGTAGAACCAGGCAGAGAATTCCCGGCTAGCAGCTTCCCTGTGGCGGGGAAGTGCAAACGTACACGTTTTCGGCCGAAAACGCGTTTTCCGGCGAAAACGCACACCACGGCTCTTTCTGAGAAAAAACAAGCACGGAGGACGAGAACCGCTTTTGCCCTGCGTAGCGTTCCGGGCAGCGGGTAGAACCAGGCAGAGAATTCCCGGCTAGCAGCTTCCCTGTGGCGGGGAAGTGCAAACGTACACGTTTTCGGCCGAAAACGCGTTTTCCGGCGAAATCGCACACCACGGCTCTTTCTGAGAAAAAGCAAGCACGGAGGACGAGAACCGCTTTTGCCCTGCGTAGCGTTCCGGGCAGCGGGTAGAACCAGGCAGAGAATTCCCGGCTAGCAGCTTCCCTGTGGCGGGGAAGTGCAAACGTACACGTTTTCGGCCGAAAACGCGTTTTCCGGCGAAAACGCACACCACGGCTCTTTCTGAGAAAAAGCAAGCACGGAGGACGAGAACCGCTTTTGCCCTGCGTAGCGTTCCGGGCAGCGGGTAGAACCAGGCAGAGAATTCCCGGCTAGCAGCTTCCCTGTGGCGGGGAAGTGCAAACGTACACGTTTTCGGCCGAAAACGCGATTTCCGGCGAAATCGCACACCACGGCTCTTTCTGAGAAAAAGCAAGCACGGAGGACGAGAACCGCTTTTGCCCTGCGTAGCGTTCCGGGCAGCGGGTAGAACCAGGCAGAGAATTCCCGGCTAGCAGCTTCCCTGTGGCGGGGAAGTGCAAACGTACACGTTTTCGGCCGAAAACGCGTTTTCCGGCGAAAACGCACACCACGGCTCTTTCTGAGAAAAAGCAAGCACGGAGGACGAGAACCGCTTTTGCCCTGCGTAGCGTTCCGGGCAGCGGGTAGAACCAGGCAGAGAATTCCCGGCTAGCAGCTTCCCTGTGGCGGTGAAGTGCAAACGTACACGTTTTCGGCCGAAAACGCGTTTTCCGGCGAAATCGCACACCACGGCTCTTTCTGAGAAAAAGCAAGCACGGAGGACGAGAACCGCTTTTGCCCTGCGTAGCGTTCCGGGCAGCGGGTAGAACCAGGCAGAGAATTCCCGGCTAGCAGCTTCCCTGTGGCGGGGAAGTGCAAACGTACACGTTTTCGGCCGAAAACGCATTTTCCGGCGAAATCGCACACCACGGCTCTTTCTGAGAAAAAGCAAGCACGGAGGACGAGAACCGCTTTTGCCCTGCGTAGCGTTCCGGGCAGCGGGTAGAACCAGGCAGAGAATTCCCGGCTAGCAGCTTCCCTGTGGCGGGGAAGTGCAAACGTACACGTTTTCGGCCGAAAACGCGTTTTCCGGCGAAAACGCACACCACGGCTCTTTCTGAGAAAAAGCAAGCACGGAGGACGAGAACCGCTTTTGCCCTGCGTAGCGTTCCGGGCAGCGGGTAGAATCAGGCAGAGAATTCCCGGCTAGCAGCTTCCCTGTGGCGGGGAAGTGCAAACGTACACGTTTTCGGCCGAAAACGCGTTTTCCGGCGAAAACGCACACCACGGCTCTTTCTGAGAAAAAACAAGCACGGAGGACGAGAACCGCTTTTGCCCTGCGTAGCGTTCCGGGCAGCGGGTAGAACCAGGCAGAGAATTCCCGGCTAGCAGCTTCCCTGTGGCGGGGAATTGCAAACGTACACGTTTTCGGCCGAAAACGCGTTTTCCGGCGAAATCGCACACCACGGCTCTTTCTGAGAAAAAGCAAGCACGGAGGACGAGAACCGCTTTTGCCCTGCGTAGCGTTCCGGGCAGCGGGTAGAACCAGGCAGAGAATTCCCGGCTAGCAGCTTCCCTGTGGCGGGGAAGTGCAAACGTACACGTTTTCGGCCGAAAACGCGTTTTCCGGCGAAAACGCACACCACGGCTCTTTCTGAGAAAAAGCAAGCACGGAGGACGAGAACCGCTTTTGCCCTGCGTAGCGTTCCGGGCAGCGGGTAGAACCAGGCAGAGAATTCCCGGCTAGCAGCTTCCCTGTGGCGGGGAAGTGCAAACGTACACGTTTTCGGCCGAAAACGCGTTTTCCGGCGAAATCGCACACCACGGCTCTTTCTGAGAAAAAGCAAGCTCGGAGGACGAGAACCGCTTTTGCCCTGCGTAGCGTTCCGGGCAGCGGGTAGAACCAGGCAGAGAATTCCCGGCTAGCAGCTTCCCTGTGGCGGGGAAGTGCAAACGTACACGTTTTCGGCCGAAAACGCGTTTTCCGGCGAAATCGCACACCACGGCTCTTTCTGATTAAAAGCAAGCACGGAGGACGAGAACCGCTTTTGCCCTGCGTAGCGTTCCGGGCAGCGGGTAGAATCAGGCAGAGAATTCCCGGCTAGCAGCTTCCCTGTGGCGGGGAAGTGCAAACGTACACGTTTTCGGCCGAAAACGCGTTTTCCGGCGAAAACGCACACCACGGCTCTTTCTGAGAAAAAACAAGCACGGAGGACGAGAACCGCTTTTGCCCTGCGTAGCGTTCCGGGCAGCGGGTAGAACCAGGCAGAGAATTCCCGGCTAGCAGCTTCCCTGTGGCGGGGAAGTGCAAACGTACACGTTTTCGGCCGAAAACGCGTTTTCCGGCGAAAACGCACACCACGGCTCTTTCTGAGAAAAAGCGAGCACGGAGGACGAGAACCGCTTTTGCCCTGGGTAGCGTTCCGGGCAGCGGGTAGAACCAGGCAGAGAATTCCCGGCTAGCAGCTTCCCTGTGGCGGGGAAGTGCAAACGTACACGTTTTCGGCCGAAAACGCGTTTTCCGGCGAAAACGCACACCACGGCTCTTTCTGAGAAAAAGCAAGCACGGAGGACGAGAACCGCTTTTGCCCTGCGTAGCGTTCCGGGCAGCGGGTAGAACCAGGCAGAGAATTCCCGGCTAGCAGCTTCCCTGTGGCGGGGAAGTGCAAACGTACACGTTTTCGGCCGAAAACGCGTTTTCCGGCGAAAACGTACACCACGGCTCTTTCTGAGAAAAAGCAAGCACGGAGGACGAGAACCGCTTTTGCCCTGCGTAGCGTTCCGGGCAGCGGGTAGAACCAGGCAGAGAATTCCCGGCTAGCAGCTTCCTTGTGGCGGGGAAGTGCAAACGTACACGTTTTCGGCCGAAAACGCGTTTTCCGGCGAAATCGCACACCACGGCTCTTTCTGAGAAAAAGCAAGCACGGAGGACGAGAACCGCTTTTGCCCTGCGTAGCGTTCCGGGCAGCGGGTAGAACCAGGCAGAGAATTCCCGGCTAGCAGCTTCCCTGTGGCGGGGAAGTGCAAACGTACACGTTTTCGGCCGAAAACGCGTTTTCCGGCGAAAACGCACACCACGGCTCTTTCTGAGAAAAAGCAAGCACGGAGGACGAGAACCGCTTTTGCCCTGCGTAGCGTTCCGGGCAGCGGGTAGAACCAGGCAGAGAATTCCCGGCTAGCAGCTTCCCTGTGGCGGGGAAGTGCAAACGTACACGTTTTCGGCCGAAAACGCGTTTTCCGGCGAAATCGCACACCACGGCTCTTTCTGAGAAAAAGCAAGCTCGGAGGACGAGAACCGCTTTTGCCCTGCGTAGCGTTCCGGGCAGCGGGTAGAACCAGGCAGAGAATTCCCGGCTAGCAGCTTCCCTGTGGCGGGGAAGTGCAAACGTACACGTTTTCGGCCGAAAACGCGTTTTCCGGCGAAAACGCACACCACGGCTCTTTCTGAGAAAAAGCAAGCACGGAGGACGAGAACCGCTTTTGCCCTGCGTAGCGTTCCGGGCAGCGGGTAGAATCAGGCAGAGAATTCCCGGCTAGCAGCTTCCCTGTGGCGGGGAAGTGCAAACGTACACGTTTTCGGCCGAAAACGCGTTTTCCGGCGAAAACGCACACCACGGCTCTTTCTGAGAAAAAACAAGCACGGAGGACGAGAACCGCTTTTGCCCTGCGTAGCGTTCCGGGCAGCGGGTAGAACCAGGCAGAGAATTCCCGGCTAGCAGCTTCCCTGTGGCGGGGAAGTGCAAACGTACACGTTTTCGGCCGAAAACGCGTTTTCCGGCGAAATCGCACACCACGGCTCTTTCTGAGAAAAAGCAAGCACGGAGGACGAGAACCGCTTTTGCCCTGCGTAGCGTTCCGGGCAGCGGTTAGAACCAGGCAGAGAATTCCCGGCTAGCAGCTTCCCTGTGGCGGGGAAGTGCAAACGTACACGTTTTCGGCCGAAAACGCGTTTTCCGGCGAAAACGCACACCACGGCTCTTTCTGAGAAAAAGCAAGCACGGAGGACGAGAACCGCTTTTGCCCTGCGTAGCGTTCCGGGCAGCGGGTAGAACCAGGCAGAGAATTCCCGGCTAGCAGCTTCCCTGTGGCGGGGAAGTGCAAACGTACACGTTTTCGGCCGAAAACGCGATTTCCGGCGAAATCGCACACCACGGCTCTTTCTGAGAAAAAGCAAGCACGGAGGACGAGAACCGCTTTTGCCCTGCGTAGCGTTCCGGGCAGCGGGTAGAACCAGGCAGAGAATTCCCGGCTAGCAGCTTCCCTGTGGCGGGGAAGTGCAAACGTACACGTTTTCGGCCGAAAACGCGTTTTCCGGCGAAAACGCACACCACGGCTCTTTCTGAGAAAAAGCAAGCACGGAGGACGAGAACCGCTTTTGCCCTGCGTAGCGTTCCGGGCAGCGGGTAGAACCAGGCAGAGAATTCCCGGCTAGCAGCTTCCCTGTGGCGGGGAAGTGCAAACGTACACGTTTTCGGCCGAAAACGCGTTTTCCGGCGAAATCGCACACCACGGCTCTTTCTGAGAAAAAGCAAGCTCGGAGGACGAGAACCGCTTTTGCCCTGCGTAGCGTTCCGGGCAGCGGGTAGAACCAGGCAGAGAATTCCCGGCTAGCAGCTTCCCTGTGGCGGGGAAGTGCAAACGTACACGTTTTCGGCCGAAAACGCGTTTTCCGGCGAAATCGCACACCACGGCTCTTTCTGAGAAAAAGCAAGCACGGAGGACGAGAACCGCTTTTGCCCTGCGTAGCGTTCCGGGCAGCGGGTAGAACCAGGCAGAGAATTCCCGGCTAGCAGCTTCCCTGTGGCGGGGAAGTGCAAACGTACACGTTTTCGGCCGAAAACGCGTTTTCCGGCGAAAACGCACACCACGGCTCTTTCTGAGAAAAAGCAAGCACGGAGGACGAGAACCGCTTTTGCCCTGCGTAGCGTTCCGGGCAGCGGGTAGAATCAGGCAGAGAATTCCCGGCTAGCAGCTTCCCTGTGGCGGGGAAGTGCAAACGTACACGTTTTCGGCCGAAAACGCGTTTTCCGGCGAAAACGCACACCACGGCTCTTTCTGAGAAAAAGCAAGCACGGAGGACGAGAACCGCTTTTGCCCTGCGTAGCGTTCCGGGCAGCGGGTAGAACCAGGCAGAGAATTCCCGGCTAGCAGCTTCCCTGTGGCGGGGAAGTGCAAACGTACACGTTTTCGGCCGAAAACGCGTTTTCCGGCGAAATCGCACACCACGGCTCTTTCTGAGAAAAAGCAAGCTCGGAGGACGAGAACCGCTTTTGCCCTGCGTAGCGTTCCGGGCAGCGGGTAGAACCAGGCAGAGAATTCCCGGCTAGCAGCTTCCCTGTGGCGGGGAAGTGCAAACGTACACGTTTTCGGCCGAAAACGCGTTTTCCGGCGAAATCGCACACCACGGCTCTTTCTGATTAAAAGCAAGCACGGAGGACGAGAACCGCTTTTGCCCTGCGTAGCGTTCCGGGCAGCGGGTAGAATCAGGCAGAGAATTCCCGGCTAGCAGCTTCCCTGTGGCGGGGAAGTGCAAACGTACACGTTTTCGGCCGAAAACGCGTTTTCCGGCGAAAACGCACACCACGGCTCTTTCTGAGAAAAAACAAGCACGGAGGACGAGAACCGCTTTTGCCCTGCGCAGCGTTCCGGGCAGCGGGTAGAACCAGGCAGAGAATTCCCGGCTAGCAGCTTCCCTGTGGCGGGGAAGTGCAAACGTACACGTTTTCGGCCGAAAACGCGTTTTCCGGCGAAATCGCACACCACGGCTCTTTCTGAGAAAAAGCAAGCACGGAGGACGAGAACCGCTTTTGCCCTGCGTAGCGTTCCGGGCAGCGGGTAGAACCAGGCAGAGAATTCCCGGCTAGCAGCTTCCCTGTGGCGGGGAAGTGCAAACGTACACGTTTTCGGCCGAAAACTCGTTTTCCGGCGAAATCGCACACCACGGCTCTTTCTGAGAAAAAGCAAGCACGGAGGAAAAGAACCGCTTTTGCCCTGCGTAGCGTTCCGGGCAGCGGGTAGAACCAGGCAGAGAATTCCCGGCTAGCAGTTTCCCTGTGGCGGGGAAGTGCAAACGTACACGTTTTCGGCCGAAAACGCGTTTTCCGGCGAAAACGCACACCACGGCTCTTTCTGAGAAAAAGCAAGCACGTTGGACGAGAATCGCTTTTACCCTGCGTAGCGTTCCGGGCAGCGGGTAGAACCAGGCAGAGAATTCCCGGCTAGCAGCTTCCCTGTGGCGGGGAAGTGCAAACGTACACGTTTTCGGCCGAAAACGCGTTTTCCGGCGAAATCGCACACCACGGCTCTTTCTGAGAAAAAGCAAGCACGGAGGACGAGAACCGCTTTTGCCCTGCGTAGCGTTCCGGGCAGCGGGTAGAACCAGGCAGAGAATTCCCGGCTAGCAGCTTCCCTGTGGCGGGGAAGTGCAAACGTACACGTTTTCGGCCGAAAACGCGTTTTCCGGCGAAATCGCACACCACGGCTCTTTCTGAGAAAAAGCAAGCACGGAGGACGAGAACCGCTTTTGCCCTGCTTAGCGTTCCGGGCAGCGGGTAGAACCAGGCAGAGAATTCCCGGCTAGCAGCTTCCCTGTGGCGGGGAAGTGCAAACGTACACGTTTTCGGCCGAAAACGCGTTTTCCGGCGAAAACGCACACCACGGCTCTTTCTGAGAGAAAGCAAGCACGGAGGACGAGAACCGCTTTTGCCCTGCGTAGCGTTCCGGGCAGCGGGTAGAACCAGGCAGAGAATTCCCGGCTAGCAGCTTCCCTGTGGCGAGGAAGTGCAAACGTACACGTTTTCGGCCGAAAACGCGTTTTCCGGCGAAATCGCACACCACGGCTCTTTCTGAGAAAAAGCAAGCACGGAGGACGAGAACCGCTTTTGCCCTGCGTAGCGTTCCGGGCAGCGGGTAGAACCAGGCAGAGAATTCCCGGCTAGCAGCTTCCCTGTGGCGGGGAAGTGCAAACGTACACGTTTTCGGCCGAAAACGCGTTTTCCGGCGAAAACGCACACCACGGCTCTTTCTGAGAAAAAGCGAGCACGGAGGACGAGAACCGCTTTTGCCCTGGGTAGCGTTCCGGGCAGCGGGTAGAACCAGGCAGAGAATTCCCGGCTAGCAGCTTCCCTGTGGCGGGGAAGTGCAAACGTACACGTTTTCGGCCGAAAACGCGTTTTCCGGCGAAAACGCACACCACGGCTCTTTCTGAGAAAAAGCAAGCACGGAGGACGAGAACCGCTTTTGCCCTGCGTAGCGTTCCGGGCAGCGGGTAGAACCAGGCAGAGAATTCCCGGCTAGCAGCTTCCCTGTGGCGGGGAAGTGCAAACGTACACGTTTTCGGCCGAAAACGCGTTTTCCGGCGAAATCGCACACCACGGCTCTTTCTGAGAAAAAGCAAGCACGGAGGACGAGAACCGCTTTTGCCCTGCGTAGCGTTCCGGGCAGCGGGTAGAACCAGGCAGAGAATTCCCGGCTAGCAGCTTCCCTGTGGCGGGGAAGTGCAAACGTACACGTTTTCGGCCGAAAACGCGTTTTCCGGCGAAAACGCACACCACGGCTCTTTCTGAGAAAAAGCAAGCACGGAGGACGAGAACCGCTTTTGCCCTGCGTAGCGTTCCGGGCAGCGGGTAGAATCAGGCAGAGAATTCCCGGCTAGCAGCTTCCCTGTGGCGGGGAAGTGCAAACGTACACGTTTTCGGCCGAAAACGCGTTTTCCGGCGAAAACGCACACCACGGCTCTTTCTGAGAAAAAACAAGCACGGAGGACGAGAACCGCTTTTGCCCTGCGTAGCGTTCCGGGCAGCGGGTAGAACCAGGCAGAGAATTCCCGGCTAGCAGCTTCCCTGTGGCGGGGAAGTGCAAACGTACACGTTTTCGGCCGAAAACGCGTTTTCCGGCGAAATCGCACACCACGGCTCTTTCTGAGAAAAAGCAAGCACGGAGGACGAGAACCGCTTTTGCCCTGCGTAGCGTTCCGGGCAGCGGGTAGAACCAGGCAGAGAATTCCCGGCTAGCAGCTTCCCTGTGGCGGGGAAGTGCAAACGTACACGTTTTCGGCCGAAAACGCGTTTTCCGGCGAAATCGCACACCACGGCTCTTTCTGAGAAAAAGCAAGCACGGAGGACGAGAACCGCTTTTGCCCTGCGTAGCGTTCCGGGCAGCGGGTAGAACCAGGCAGAGAATTCCCGGCTAGCAGCTTCCCTGTGGCGGGGAAGTGCAAACGTACACGTTTTCGGCCGAAAACGCGTTTTCCGGCGAAATCGCACACCACGGCTCTTTCTGAGAAAAAGCAAGCACGGAGGACGAGAACCGCTTTTGCCCTGCGTAGCGTTCCGGGCAGCGGGTAGAACCAGGCAGAGAATTCCCGGCTAGCAGCTTCCCTGTGGCGGGGAAGTGCAAACGTACACGTTTTCGGCCGAAAACGCGTTTTCCGGCGAAATCGCACACCACGGCTCTTTCTGAGAAAAAGCAAGCTCGGAGGACGAGAACCGCTTTTGCCCTGCGTAGCGTTCCGGGCAGCGGGTAGAACCAGGCAGAGAATTCCCGGCTAGCAGCTTCCCTGTGGCGGGGAAGTGCAAACGTACACGTTTTCGGCCGAAAACGCGTTTTCCGGCGAAATCGCACACCACGGCTCTTTCTGATTAAAAGCAAGCACGGAGGACGAGAACCGATTTTGCCCTGCGTAGCGTTCCGGGCAGCGGGTAGAATCAGGCAGAGAATTCCCGGCTAGCAGCTTCCCTGTGGCGGGGAAGTGCAAACGTACACGTTTTCGGCCGAAAACGCGTTTTCCGGCGAAAACGCACACCACGGCTCTTTCTGAGAAAAAACAAGCACGGAGGACGAGAACCGCTTTTGCCCTGCGCAGCGTTCCGGGCAGCGGGTAGAACCAGGCAGAGAATTCCCGGCTAGCAGCTTCCCTGTGGCGGGGAAGTGCAAACGTACACGTTTTCGGCCGAAAACGCGTTTTCCGGCGAAATCGCACACCACGGCTCTTTCTGAGAAAAAGCAAGCACGGAGGACGAGAACCGCTTTTGCCCTGCGTAGCGTTCCGGGCAGCGGGTAGAACCAGGCAGAGAATTCCCGGCTAGCAGCTTCCCTGTGGCGGGGAAGTGCAAACGTACACGTTTTCGGCCGAAAACTCGTTTTCCGGCGAAATCGCACACCACGGCTCTTTCTGAGAAAAAGCAAGCACGGAGGAAAAGAACCGCTTTTGCCCTGCGTAGCGTTCCGGGCAGCGGGTAGAACCAGGCAGAGAATTCCCGGCTAGCAGTTTCCCTGTGGCGGGGAAGTGCAAACGTACACGTTTTCGGCCGAAAACGCGTTTTCCGGCGAAAACGCACACCACGGCTCTTTCTGAGAAAAAGCAAGCACGTTGGACGAGAATCGCTTTTACCCTGCGTAGCGTTCCGGGCAGCGGGTAGAACCAGGCAGAGAATTCCCGGCTAGCAGCTTCCCTGTGGCGGGGAAGTGCAAACGTACACGTTTTCGGCCGAAAACGCGTTTTCCGGCGAAATCGCACACCACGGCTCTTTCTGAGAAAAAGCAAGCACGGAAAACGAGAACCGCTTTTGCCCTGCGTAGCGTTCCGGGCAGCGGGTAGAACCAGGCAGAGAATTCCCGGCTAGCAGCTTCCCTGTGGCGGGGAAGTGCAAACGTACACGTTTTCGGCCGAAAACGCGTTTTCCGGCGAAAACGCACACCACGGCTCTTTCTGAGAAAAAGCAAGCACGGAGGACGAGAACCGCTTTTGCCCTGCGTAGCGTTCCGGGCAGCGGGTAGAACCAGGCAGAGAATTCCCGGCTAGCAGCTTCCCTGTGGCGGGGAAGTGCAAACGTACACGTTTTCGGCCGAAAACGCGTTTTCCGGCGAAATCGCACACCACGGCTCTTTCTGAGAAAAAACAAGCACGGAGGACGAGAACCGCTTTTGCCCTGCGTAGCGTTCCGGGCAGCGGGTAGAACCAGGCAGAGAATTCCCGGCTAGCAGCTTCCCTGTGGCGGGGAAGTGCAAACGTACACGTTTTCGGCCGAAAACGCGTTTTCCGGCGAAAACGCACACCACGGCTCTTTCTGAGAAAAAGCAAGCACGGAGGACGAGAACCGCTTTTGCCCTGCGTAGCGTTCCGGGCAGCGGGTAGAACCAGGCAGAGAATTCCCGGCTAGCAGCTTCCCTGTGGCGGGGAAGTGCAAACGTACACGTTTTCGGCCGAAAACGCGTTTTCCGGCGAAATCGCACACCACGGCTCTTTCTGAGAAAAAGCAAGCACGGAGGACGAGAACCGCTTTTGCCCTGCGTAGCGTTCCGGGCAGCGGGTAGAACCAGGCAGAGAATTCCCGGCTAGCAGCTTCCCTGTGGCGGGGAAGTGCAAACGTACACGTTTTCGGCCGAAAACGCGTTTTCCGGCGAAAACGCACACCACGGCTCTTTCTGAGAAAAAGCAAGCACGGAGGACGAGAACCGCTTTTGCCCTGCGTAGCGTTCCGGGCAGCGGGTAGAACCAGGCAGAGAATTCCCGGCTAGCAGCTTCCCTGTGGCGGGGAAGTGCAAACGTACACGTTTTCGGCCGAAAACGCGTTTTCCGGCGAAAACGCACACCACGGCTCTTTCTGAGAAAAAGCAAGCACGGAGGACGAGAACCGCTTTTGCCCTGCGTAGCGTTCCGGGCAGCGGGTAGAACCAGGCAGAGAATTCCCGGCTAGCAGCTTCCCTTTGGCGGGGAAGTGCAAACGTACACGTTTTCGGCCGAAAACGCGTTTTCCGGCGAAAACGCACACCACGGCTCTTTCTGAGAAAAAGCAAGCACGGAGGACGAGAACCGCTTTTGCCCTGCGTAGCGTTCCGGGCAGCGGGTAGAACCAGGCAGAGAATTCCCGGCTAGCAGCTTCCTTGTGGCGGAGAAGTGCAAACGTACACGTTTTCGGCCGAAAACGCGTTTTCCGGCGAAAACGCACACCACGGCTCTTTCTGAGAAAAAGCAAGCACGGAGGACGAGAACCGCTTTTGCCCTGCGTAGCGTTCCGGGCAGCGGGTAGAACCAGGCAGAGAATTCCCGGCTAGCAGCTTCCCTGTGGCGGGGAAGTGCAAACGTACACGTTTTCGGCCGAAAACGCGTTTTCCGGCGAAAACGCACACCACGGCTCTTTCTGAGAAAAAGCAAGCACGGAGGACGAGAACCGCTTTTGCCCTGCGTAGCGTTCCGGGCAGCGGGTAGAACCAGGCAGAGAATTCCCGGCTAGCAGCTTCCCTGTGGCGGGGAAGTGCAAACGTACACGTTTTCGGCCGAAAACGCGTTTTCCGGCGAAAACGCACACCACGGCTCTTTCTGAGAAAAAGCAAGCACGGAGGACGAGAACCGCTTTTGCCCTGCGTAGCGTTCCGGGCAGCGGGTAGAACCAGGCAGAGAATTCCCGGCTAGCAGCTTCCCTGTGGCGGGGAAGTGCAAACGTACACGTTTTCGGCCGAAAACGCGTTTTCCGGCGAAATCGCACACCACGGCTCTTTCTGAGAAAAAGCAAGCACGGAGGACGAGAACCGCTTTTGCCCTGCTTAGCGTTCCGGGCAGCGGGTAGAACCAGGCAGAGAATTCCCGGCTAGCAGCTTCCCTGTGGCGGGGAAGTGCAAACGTACACGTTTTCGGCCGAAAACGCGTTTTCCGGCGAAAACGCACACCACGGCTCTTTCTGAGAGAAAGCAAGCACGGAGGACGAGAACCGCTTTTGCCCTGCGTAGCGTTCCGGGCAGCGGGTAGAACCAGGCAGAGAATTCCCGGCTAGCAGCTTCCCTGTGGCGGGGAAGTGCAAACGTACACGTTTTCGGCCGAAAACGCGTTTTCCGGCGAAATCGCACACCACGGCTCTTTCTGAGAAAAAGCAAGCACGGAGGACGAGAACCGCTTTTGCCCTGCGTAGCGTTCCGGGCAGCGGGTAGAACCAGGCAGAGAATTCCCGGCTAGCAGCTTCCCTGTGGCGGGGAAGTGCAAACGTACACGTTTTCGGCCGAAAACGCGTTTTCCGGCGAAAACGCACACCACGGCTCTTTCTGAGAAAAACCGAGCACGGAGGACGAGAACCGCTTTTGCCCTGCGTAGCGTTCCGGGCAGCGGGTAGAACCAGGCAGAGAATTCCCGGCTAGCAGCTTCCCTGTGGCGGGGAAGTGCAAACGTACACGTTTTCGGCCGAAAACGCGTTTTCCGGCGAAAACGCACACCACGGCTCTTTCTGAGAAAAAGCAAGCACGGAGGACGAGAACCGCTTTTGCCCTGCGTAGCGTTCCGGGCATCGGGTAGAACCAGGCAGAGAATTCCCGGCTAGCAGCTTCCCTGTGGCGGGGAAGTGCAAACGTACACGTTTTCGGCCGAAAACGCGTTTTCCGGCGAAAACGCACACCACGGCTCTTTCTGAGAAAAAGCAAGCACGGAGGACGAGAACCGCTTTTGCCCTGCGTAGCGTTCCGGGCAGCGGGTAGAACCAGGCAGAGAATTCCCGGCTAGCAGCTTCCCTGTGGCGGGGAAGTGCAAACGTACACGTTTTCGGCCGTTAACGCGTTTTCCGGCGAAATCGCACACCACGGCTCTTTCTGAGAAAAAGCAAGCACGGAGGACGAGAACCGCTTTTGCCCTGCGTAGCGTTCCGGGCAGCGGGTAGAACCAGGCAGAGAATTCCCGGCTAGCAGCTTCCCTGTGGCGGGGAAGTGCAAACGTACACGTTTTCGGCCGAAAACGCGTTTTCCGGCGAAAACGCACACCACGGCTCTTTCTGAGAAAAAGCAAGCACGGAGGACGAGAACCGCTTTTGCCCTGCGTAGCGTTCCGGGCAGCGGGTAGAATCAGGCAGAGAATTCCCGGCTAGCAGCTTCCCTGTGGCGAGGAAGTGCAAACGTACACGTTTTCGGCCGAAAACGCGTTTTCCGGCGAAAACGCACACCACGGCTCTTTCTGAGAAAAAACAAGCACGGAGGACGAGAACCGCTTTTGCCCTGCGTAGCGTTCCGGGCAGCGGGTAGAACCAGGCAGAGAATTCCCGGCTAGCAGCTTCCCTGTGGCGGGGAATTGCAAACGTACACGTTTTCGGCCGAAAACGCGTTTTCCGGCGAAATCGCACACCACGGCTCTTTCTGAGAAAAAGCAAGCACGGAGGACGAGAACCGCTTTTGCCCTGCGTAGCGTTCCGGGCAGCGGGTAGAACCAGGCAGAGAATTCCCGGCTAGCAGCTTCCCTGTGGCGGGGAAGTGCAAACGTACACGTTTTCGGCCGAAAACGCGTTTTCCGGCGAAATCGCACACCACGGCTCTTTCTGAGAAAAAGCAAGCACGGAGGACGAGAACCGCTTTTGCCCTGCGTAGCGTTCCGGGCAGCGGGTAGAACCAGGCAGAGAATTCCCGGCTAGCAGCTTCCCTGTGGCGGGGAAGTGCAAACGTACACGTTTTCGGCCGAAAACGCGTTTTCCGGCGAAAACGCACACCACGGCTCTTTCTGAGAAAAACCGAGCACGGAGGACGAGAACCGCTTTTGCCCTGCGTAGCGTTCCGGGCAGCGGGTAGAACCAGGCAGAGAATTCCCGGCTAGCAGCTTCCCTGTGGCGGGGAAGTGCAAACGTACACGTTTTCGGCCGAAAACGCGTTTTCCGGCGAAAACGCACACCACGGCTCTTTCTGAGAAAAAGCAAGCACGGAGGACGAGAACCGCTTTTGCCCTGCGTAGCGTTCCGGGCAGCGGGTAGAACCAGGCAGAGAATTCCCGGCTAGCAGCTTCCCTGTGGCGGGGAAGTGCAAACGTACACGTTTTCGGCCGAAAACGCGTTTTCCGGCGAAAACGCACACCACGGCTCTTTCTGAGAAAAAGCAAGCACGGAGGACGAGAACCGCTTTTGCCCTGCGTAGCGTTCCGGGCAGCGGGTAGAATCAGGCAGAGAATTCCCGGCTAGCAGCTTCCCTGTGGCGGGGAAGTGCAAACGTACACGTTTTCGGCCGAAAACGCGTTTTCCGGCGAAAACGCACACCACGGCTCTTTCTGAGAAAAAACAAGCACGGAGGACGAGAACCGCTTTTGCCCTGCGTAGCGTTCCGGGCAGCGGGTAGAACCAGGCAGAGAATACCCGGCTAGCAGCTTCCCTGTGGCGGGGAATTGCAAACGTACACGTTTTCGGCCGAAAACGCGTTTTCCGGCGAAATCGCACACCACGGCTCTTTCTGAGAAAAAGCAAGCACGGAGGACGAGAACCGCTTTTGCCCTGCGTAGCGTTCCGGGCAGCGGGTAGAACCAGGCAGAGAATTCCCGGCTAGCAGCTTCCCTGTGGCGGGGAAGTGCAAACGTACACGTTTTCGGCCGAAAACGCGTTTTCCGGCGAAAACGCACACCACGGCTCTTTCTGAGAAAAAACAAGCACGGAGGACGAGAACCGCTTTTGCCCTGCGTAGCGTTCCGGGCAGCGGGTAGAACCAGGCAGAGAATTCCCGGCTAGCAGCTTCCCTGTGGCGGGGAAGTGCAAACGTACACGTTTTCGGCCGAAAACGCGTTTTCCGGCGAAATCGCACACCACGGCTCTTTCTGAGAAAAAGCAAGCACGGAGGACGAGAACCGCTTTTGCCCTGCGTAGCGTTCCGGGCAGCGGGTAGAACCAGGCAGAGAATTCCCGGCTAGCAGCTTCCCTGTGGCGGGGAAGTGCAAACGTACACGTTTTCGGCCGAAAACGCGTTTTCCGGCGAAATCGCACACCACGGCTCTTTCTGAGAAAAAGCAAGCACGGAGGACGAGAACCGCTTTTGCCCTGCGTAGCGTTCCGGGCAGCGGGTAGAACCAGGCAGAGAATTCCCGGCTAGCAGCTTCCCTGTGGCGGGGAAGTGCAAACGTACACGTTTTCGGCCGAAAACGCGTTTTCCGGCGAAATCGCACACCACGGCTCTTTCTGAGAAAAAGCAAGCACGGAGGACGAGAACCGCTTTTGCCCTGCGTAGCGTTCCGGGCAGCGGGTAGAACCAGGCAGAGAATTCCCGGCTAGCAGCTTCCCTGTGGCGGGGAAGTGCAAACGTACACGTTTTCGGCCGAAAACGCGTTTTCCGGCGAAAACGCACACCACGGCTCTTTCTGAGAAAAAGCAAGCACGGAGGACGAGAACCGCTTTTGCCCTGCGTAGCGTTCCGGGCAGCGGGTAGAACCAGGCAGAGAATTCCCGGCTAGCAGCTTCCCTGTGGCGGGGAAGTGCAAACGTACACGTTTTCGGCCGAAAACGCGTTTTCCGGCGAAATCGCACACCACGGCTCTTTCTGAGAAAAAGCAAGCACGGAGGACGAGAACCGCTTTTGCCCTGCTTAGCGTTCAGGGCAGCGGGTAGAACCAGGCAGAGAATTCCCGGCTAGCAGCTTCCCTGTGGCGGGGAAGTGCAAACGTACACGTTTTCGGCCGAAAACGCGTTTTCCGGCGAAAACGCACACCACGGCTCTTTCTGAGAGAAAGCAAGCACGGAGGACGAGAACCGCTTTTGCCCTGCGTAGCGTTCCGGGCAGCGGGTAGAACCAGGCAGAGAATTCCCGGCTAGCAGCTTCCCTGTGGCGGGGAAGTGCAAACGTACACGTTTTCGGCCGAAAACGCGTTTTCCGGCGAAAACGCACACCACGGCTCTTTCTGAGAAAAAGCAAGCACGGAGGACGAGAACCGCTTTTGCCCTGCGTAGCGTTCCGGGCAGCGGGTAGAACCAGGCAGAGAATTCCCGGCTAGCAGCTTCCCTGTGGCGGGGAAGTGCAAACGTACACGTTTTTGGCCGAAAACGCGTTTTCCGGCGAAAACGCACACCACGGCTCTTTCTGAGAAAAAGCAAGCACGGAGGACGAGAACCGCTTTTGCCCTGCGTAGCGTTCCGGGCAGCGGGTAGAACCAGGCAGAGAATTCCCGGCTAGCAGCTTCCCTGTGGCGGGGAAGTGCAAACGTACACGTTTTCGGCCGAAAACGCGTTTTCCGGCGAAATCGCACACCACGGCTCTTTCTGAGAAAAAGCAAGCACGGAGGACGAGAACCGCTTTTGCCCTGCGTAGCGTTCCGGGCAGCGGGTAGAACCAGGCAGAGAATTCCCGGCTAGCAGCTTCCCTGTGGCGGGGAAGTGCAAACGTACACGTTTTCGGCCGAAAACGCGTTTTCCGGCGAAATCGCACACCACGGCTCTTTCTGAGAAAAAGCAAGCACGGAGGACGAGAACCGCTTTTGCCCTGCGTAGCGTTCCGGGCAGCGGGTAGAACCAGGCAGAGAATTCCCGGCTAGCAGCTTCCCTGTGGCGGGGAAGTGCAAACGTACACGTTTTCGGCCGAAAACGCGTTTTCCGGCGAAAACGCACACCACGGCACTTTCTGAGAAAAAGCAAGCACGGAGGACGAGAACCGCTTTTGCCCTGCGTAGCGTTCCGGGCAGCGGGTAGAACCAGGCAGAGAATTCCCGGCTAGCAGCTTCCCTGTGGCGGGGAAGTGCAAACGTACACGTTTTCGGCCGAAAACGCGTTTTCCGGCGAAAACGCACACCACGGCTCTTTCTGAGAAAAAGCAAGCACGGAGGACGAGAACCGCTTTTGCCCTGCGTAGCGTTCCGGGCAGCGGGTAGAACCAGGCAGAGAATTCCCGGCTAGCAGCTTCCCTGTGGCGGGGAAGTGCAAACGTACACGTTTTCGGCCGAAAACGCGTTTTCCGGCGAAATCGCACACCACGGCTCTTTCTGAGAAAAAGCAAGCACGGAGGACGAGAACCGCTTTTGCCCTGCGTAGCGTTCCGGGCAGCGGGTAGAACCAGGCAGAGAATTCCCGGCTAGCAGCTTCCCTGTGGCGGGGAAGTGCAAACATACACGTTTTCGGCCGAAAACGCGTTTTCCGGCGAAAACGCACACCACGGCTCTTTCTGAGAAAAAGCAAGCACGGAGGACGAGAACCGCTTTTGCCCTGCGTAGCGTTCCGGGCAGCGGGTAGAACCAGGCAGAGAATTCCCGGCTAGCAGCTTCCTTGTGGCGGGGAAGTGCAAACGTACACGTTTTCGGCCGAAAACGCGTTTTCCGGCGAAATCGCACACCACGGCTCTTTTTGAGAAAAAGCAAGCACGGAGGACGAGAACCGCTTTTGCCCTGCGTAGCGTTCCGGGCAGCGGGTAGAACCAGGCAGAGAATTCCCGGCTAGCAGCTTCCCTGTGGCGGGGAAGTGCAAACGTACACGTTTTCGGCCGAAAACGCGTTTTCCGGCGAAAACGCACACCACGGCTCTTTCTGAGAAAAAGCAAGCACGGAGGACGAGAACCGCTTTTGCCCTGCGTAGCGTTCCGGGCAGCGGGCAGAACCAGGCAGAGAATTCCCGGCTAGCAGCTTCCCTGTGGCGGGGAAGTGCAAACGTACACGTTTTCGGCCGAAAACGCGTTTTCCGGCGAAAACGCACACCACGGCTCTTTCTGAGAAAAAGCAAGCTCGGAGGACGAGAACCGCTTTTGCCCTGCGTAGCGTTCCGGGCAGCGGGTAGAACCAGGCAGAGAATTCCCGGCTAGCAGCTTCCCTGTGGCGGGGAAGTGCAAACGTACACGTTTTCGGCCGAAAACGCGTTTTCCGGCGAAATCGCACACCACGGCTCTTTCTGAGAAAAAGCAAGCACGGAGGACGAGAACCGCTTTTGCCCTGCGTAGCGTTCCGGGCAGCGGGTAGAACCAGGCAGAGAATTCCCGGCTAGCAGCTTCCCTGTGGCGGGGAAGTGCAAACGTACACGTTTTCGGCCCAAAACGCGTTTTCCGGCGAAAACGCACACCACGGCTCTTTCTGAGAAAAAGCAAGCACGGAGGACGAGAACCGCTTTTGCCCTGCGTAGCGTTCCGGGCAGCGGGTAGAATCAGGCAGAGAATTCCCGGCTAGCAGCTTCCCTGTGGCGGGGAAGTGCAAACGTACACGTTTTCGGCCGAAAACGCGTTTTCCGGGTAAAACGCACACCACGGCTCTTTCTGAGAAAAAGCAAGCACGGAGGACGAGAACCGCTTTTGCCCTGCGTAGCGTTCCGGGCAGCGGGTAGAACCAGGCAGAGAATTCCCGGCTAGCAGCTTCCCTGTGGCGGGGAAGTGCAAACGTACACGTTTTCGGCCGAAAACTCGTTTTCCGGCGAAATCGCACACCACGGCTCTTTCTGAGAAAAAGCAAGCACGGAGGACGAGAACCGCTTTTGCCCTGCGTAGCGTTCCGGGCAGCGGGTAGAACCAGGCAGAGAATTCCCGGCTAGCAGCTTCCCTGTGGCGGGGAAGTGCAAACGTACACGTTTTCGGCCGAAAACGCGTTTTCCGGCGAAAACGCACACCACGGCTCTTTCTGAGAAAAAGCAAGCACGGAGGACGAGAACCGCTTTTGCCCTGCGTAGCGTTCCGGGCAGCGGGTAGAACCAGGCAGAGAATTCCCGACTAGCAGCTTCCCTGTGGCGGGGAAGTGCAAACGTACACGTTTTCGGCCGAAAACGCGTTTTCCGGCGAAAACGCACACCACGGCTCTTTCTGAGAAAAAGCAAGCACGGAGGACGAGAACCGCTTTTGCCCTGCGTAGCGTTCCGGGCAGCGGGTAGAACCAGGCAGAGAATTCCCGGCTAGCAGCTTCCCTGTGGCGGGGAAGTGCAAACGTACACGTTTTCGGCCGAAAACGCGTTTTCCGGCGAAATCGCACACCACGGCTCTTTCTGAGAAAAAGCAAGCACGGAGGACGAGAACCGCTTTTGCCCTGCGTAGCGTTCCGGGCAGCGGGTAGAACCAGGCAGAGAATTCCCGGCTAGCAGCTTCCCTGTGGCGGGGAAGTGCAAACGTACACGTTTTCGGCCGAAAACGCGTTTTCCGGCGAAAACGCACACCACGTCTCTTTCTGAGAAAAAGCAAGCACGTTGGACGAGAATCGCTTTTACCCTGCGTAGCGTTCCGGGCAGCGGGTAGAACCAGGCAGAGAATTCCCGGCTAGCAGCTTCCCTGTGGCGGGGAAGTGCAAACGTACACGTTTTCGGCCGAAAACGCGTTTTCCGGCGAAATCGCACACCACGGCTCTTTCTGAGAAAAAGCAAGCTCGGAGGACGAGAACCGCTTTTGCCCTGCGTAGCGTTCCGGGCAGCGGGTAGAACCAGGCAGAGAATTCCCGGCTAGCAGCTTCCCTGTGGCGGGGAAGTGCAAACGTACACGTTTTCGGCCGAAAACGCGTTTTCCGGCGAAAACGCACACCACGGCTCTTTCTGAGAAAAAGCAAGCACGGAGGACGAGAACCGCTTTTGCCCTGCGTAGCGTTCCGGGCAGCGGGTAGAACCAGGCAGAGAATTCCCGGCTAGCAGCTTCCCTGTGGCGGGGAAGTGCAAACGTACACGTTTTCGGCCGAAAACGCGTTTTCCGGCGAAATCGCACACCACGGCTCTTTCTGAGAAAAAGCAAGCACGGAGGACGAGAACCGCTTTTGCCCTGCGTAGCGTTCCGGGCAGCGGGTAGAACCAGGCAGAGAATTCCCGGCTAGCAGCTTCCCTGTGGCGGGGAAGTGCAAACGTACACGTTTTCGGCCGAAAACGCGTTTTCCGGCGAAATCGCACACCACGGCTCTTTCTGAGAAAAAGCAAGCACGGAGGACGAGAACCGCTTTTGCCCTGCGTAGCGTTCCGGGCAGCGGGTAGAACCAGGCAGAGAATTCCCGGCTAGCAGCTTCCCTGTGGCGGGGAAGTGCAAACGTACACGTTTTCGGCCGAAAACGCGTTTTCCGGCGAAATCGCACACCACGGCTCTTTCTGAGAAAAAGCAAGCACGGAGGACGAGAACCGCTTTTGCCCTGCGTAGCGTTCCGGGCAGCGGGTAGAACCAGGCAGAGAATTCCCGGCTAGCAGCTTCCCTGTGGCGGGGAAGTGCAAACGTACACGTTTTCGGCCGAAAACGCGTTTTCCGGCGAAAACGCACACCACGGCTCTTTCTGAGAAAAAGCAAGCACGGAGGACAAGAACCGCTTTTGCCCTGCGTAGCGTTCCGGGCAGCGGGTAGAATCAGGCAGAGAATTCCCGGCTAGAAGCTTCCCTGTGGCGTGAAAGTGCAAACGTACACGTTTTCGGCCGAAAACGCGTATTCCGGCGAAAACGCACACCACGGCTCTTTCTGAGAAAAAGCAAGCACGGAGGACGAGAACCGCTTTTGCCCTGCGTAGCGTTCCGGGCAGCGGGTAGAACCAGGCAGAGAATTCCCGGCTAGCAGCTTCCCTGTGGCGGGGAAGTGCAAACGTACACGTTTTCGGCCGAAAACGCGTTTTCCGGTGAAAACGCACACCAAGGCTCTTTCTGAGAAAAAGCAAGCACGGAGGACGAGAACCGCTTTTGCCCTGCGTAGCGTTCCGGGCAGCGGGTAGAACCAGGCAGAGAATTCCCGGCTAGCAGCTTCCCTGTGGCGGGGAAGTGCAAACGTACACGTTTTCGGCCGAAAACGCGTTTTCCGGCGAAAACGCACACCACGGCTCTTTCTGAGAAAAAGCAAGCACGGAGGACGAGAACCGCTTTTGCCCTGCGTAGCGTTCCGGGCAGCGGGTAGAACCAGGCAGAGAATTCCCGGCTAGCAGCTTCCCTGTGGCGGGGAAGTGCAAACGTACACGTTTTCGGCCGAAAACGCGTTTTCCGGCGAAAACGCACACCACGGCTCTTTCTGAGAAAAAGCAAGCACGGAGGACGAGAACCGCTTTTGCCCTGCGTAGCGTTCCGGGCAGCGGGTAGAACCAGGCAGAGAATTCCCGGCTAGCAGCTTCCCTGTGGCGGGGAAGTGCAAACGTACACGTTTTCGGCCGAAAACGCGTTTTCGGCGAAAACGCACACCACGGCTCTTTCTGAGAAAAAGCAAGCACGGAGGACGAGAACCGCTTTTGCCCTGCGTAGCGTTCCGGGCAGCGGGTAGAACCAGGCAGAGAATTCCCGGCTAGCAGCTTCCCTGTGGCGGGGAAGTGCAAACGTACACGTTTTCGGCCGAAAACGCGTTTTCCGGCGAAAACGCACACCACGGCTCTTTCTGAGAAAAAGCAAGCACGGAGGACGAGAACCGCTTTTGCCCTGCGTAGCGTTCCGGGCAGCGGGTAGAACCAGGCAGAGAATTCCCGGCTAGCAGCTTCCCTGTGGCGGGGAAGTGCAAACGTACACGTTTTCGGCCGAAAACGCGTTTTCCGGCGAAATCGCACACCACGGCTCTTTCTGAGAAAAAGCAAGCTCGGAGGACGAGAACCGCTTTTGCCCTGCGTAGCGTTCCGGGCAGCGGGTAGAACCAGGCAGAGAATTCCCGGCTAGCAGCTTCCCTGTGGCGGGGAAGTGCAAACGTACACGTTTTCGGCCGAAAACGCGTTTTCCGGCGAAAACGCACACCACGGCACTTTCTGAGAAAAAGCAAGCACGGAGGACGAGAACCGCTTTTGCCCGGCGTAGCGTTCCGGGCAGCGGGTAGAACCAGGCAGAGAATTCCCGGCTAGCAGCTTCCCTGTGGCGGGGAAGTGCAAACGTACACGTTTTCGGCCGAAAACGCGTTTTCCGGCGAAATCGCACACCACGGCTCTTTCTGAGAAAAAGCAAGCACGGAGGACGAGAACCGCTTTTGCCCTGCGTAGCGTTCCGGGCAGCGGGTAGAACCAGGCAGAGAATTCCCGGCTAGCAGCTTCCCTGTGGCGGGGAAGTGCAAACGTACACGTTTTCGGCAGAAAACGCGTTTTCCGGCGAAAACGCACACCACGGCTCTTTCTGAGAAAAAGCAAGCACGGAGGACGAGAACCGCTTTTGCCCTGCGTAGCGTTCCGGGCAGCGGGTAGAACCAGGCAGAGAATTCCCGGCTAGCAGCTTCCCTGTGGCGGGGAAGTGCAAACGTACACGTTTTCGGCCGAAAACGCGTTTTCCGGCGAAAACGCACACCACGGCACTTTCTGAGAAAAAGCAAGCACGGAGGACGAGAACCGCTTTTGCCCGGCGTAGCGTTCCGGGCAGCGGGTAGAACCAGGCAGAGAATTCCCGGCTAGCAGCTTCCCTGTGGCGGGGAAGTGCAAACGTACACGTTTTCGGCCGAAAACGCGTTTTCCGGCGAAATCGCACACCACGGCTCTTTCTGAGAAAAAGCAAGCACGGAGGACGAGAACCGCTTTTGCCCTGCGTAGCGTTCCGGGCAGCGGGTAGAACCAGGCAGAGAATTCCCGGCTAGCAGCTTCCCTGTGGCGGGGAAGTGCAAACGTACACGTTTTCGGCCGAAAACGCGTTTTCCGGCGAAAACGCACACCACGGCTCTTTCTGAGAAAAAGCAAGCACGGAGGACGAGAACCGCTTTTGCCCTGCGTAGCGTTCCGGGCAGCGGGTAGAACCAGGCAGAGAATTCCCGGCTAGCAGCTTCCCTGTGGCGGGGAAGTGCAAACGTACACGTTTTCGGCCGAAAACGCGTTTTCCGGCGAAATCGCACACCACGGCTCTTTCTGAGAAAAAGCAAGCACGGAGGACGAGAACCGCTTTTGCCCTGCGTAGCGTTCCGGGCAGCGGGTAGAACCAGGCAGAGAATTCCCGGCTAGCAGCTTCCCTGTGGCGGGGAAGTGCAAACGTACACGTTTTCGGCCGAAAACGCGTTTTCCGGCGAAAACGCACACCACGGCTCTTTCTGAGAAAAAGCAAGCACGGAGGACGAGAACCGCTTTTGCCCTGCGTAGCGTTCCGGGCAGCGGGTAGAACCAGGCAGAGAATTCCCGGCTAGCAGCTTCCCTGTGGCGGGGAAGTGCAAACGTACACGTTTTCGGCCGAAAACGCGTTTTCCGGCGAAAACGCACACCACGGCTCTTTCTGAGAAAAAGCAAGCACGGAGGACGAGAACGGCTTTTGCCCTGCGTAGCGTTCCGGGCAGCGGGTAGAACCAGGCAGAGAATTCCCGGCTAGCAGCTTCCCTGTGGCGGGGAAGTGCAAACGTACACGTTTTCGGCCGAAAACGCGTTTTCCGGCGAAAACGCACACCACGGCTCTTTCTGAGAAAAAGCAAGCACGGAGGACGAGAACCGCTTTTGCCCTGCGTAGCGTTCCGGGCAGCGGGTAGAACCAGGCAGAGAATTCCCGGCTAGCAGCTTCCCTGTGGCGGGGAAGTGCAAACGTACACGTTTTCGGCCGAAAACGCGTTTTCCGGCGAAATCGCACACCACGGCTCTTTCTGAGAAAAAGCAAGCTCGGAGGACGAGAACCGCTTTTGCCCTGCGTAGCGTTCCGGGCAGCGGGTAGAACCAGGCAGAGAATTCCCGGCTAGCAGCTTCCCTGTGGCGGGGAAGTGCAAACGTACACGTTTTCGGCCGAAAACGCGTTTTCCGGCGAAAACGCACACCACGGCTCTTTCTGAGAAAAAGCAAGCACGGAGGACGAGAACCGCTTTTGCCCTGCGTAGCGTTCCGGGCAGCGGGTAGAACCAGGCAGAGAATTCCCGGCTAGCAGCTTCCCTGTGGCGGGGAAGTGCAAACGTACACGTTTTCGGCCGAAAACGCGTTTTCCGGCGAAATCGCACACCACGGCTCTTTCTGAGAAAAAGCAAGCTCGGAGGACGAGAACCGCTTTTGCCCTGCGTAGCGTTCCGGGCAGCGGGTAGAACCAGGCAGAGAATTCCCGGCTAGCAGCTTCCCTGTGGCGGGGAAGTGCAAACGTACACGTTTTCGGCCGAAAACGCGTTTTCCGGCGAAAACGCACACCACGGCTCTTTCTGAGAAAAAGCAAGCACGGAGGACGAGAACCGCTTTTGCCCTGCGTAGCGTTCCGGGCAGCGGGTAGAACCAGGCAGAGAATTCCCGGCTAGCAGCTTCCCTGTGGCGGGGAAGTGCAAACGTACACGTTTTCGGCCGAAAACGCGTTTTCCGGCGAAAACGCACACCACGGCACTTTCTGAGAAAAAGCAAGCACGGAGGACGAGAACCGCTTTTGCCCGGCGTAGCGTTCCGGGCAGAGGGTAGAACCAGGCAGAGAATTCCCGGCTAGCAGCTTCCCTGTGGCGGGGAAGTGCAAACGTACACGTTTTCGGCCGAAAACGCGTTTTCCGGCGAAAACGCACACCACGGCTCTTTCTGAGAAAAAGCAAGCACGGAGGACGAGAACCGCTTTTGCCCTGCGTAGCGTTCCGGGCAGCGGGTAGAACCAGGCAGAGAATTCCCGGCTAGCAGCTTCCCTGTGGCGGGGAAGTGCAAACGTACACGTTTTCGGCCGAAAACGCGTTTTCCGGCGAAAACGCACACCACGGCTCTTTCTGAGAAAAAGCAAGCACGGAGGACGAGAACCGCTTTTGCCCTGCGTAGCGTTCCGGGCAGCGGGTAGAACCAGGCAGAGAATTCCCGGCTAGCAGCTTCCCTGTGGCGGGGAAGTGCAAACGTACACGTTTTCGGCCGAAAACGCGTTTTCCGGCGAAATCGCACACCACGGCTCTTTCTGAGAAAAAGCAAGCACGGAGGACGAGAACCGCTTTTGCCCTGCGTAGCGTTCCGGGCAGCGGGTAGAACCAGGCAGAGAATTCCCGGCTAGCAGCTTCCCTGTGGCGGGGAAGTGCAAACGTACACGTTTTCGGCCGAAAACGCGTTTTCCGGCGAAAACGCACACCACGGCTCTTTCTGAGAAAAAGCAAGCACGGAGGACGAGAACCGCTTTTGCCCTGCGTAGCGTTCCGGGCAGCGGGTAGAACCAGGCAGAGAATTCCCGGCTAGCAGCTTCCCTGTGGCGGGGAAGTGCAAACGTACACGTTTTCGGCCGAAAACGCGTTTTCCGGCGAAAACGCACACCACGGCTCTTTCTGAGAAAAAGCAAGCACGGAGGACGAGAACCGCTTTTGCCCTGCGTAGCGTTCCGGGCAGCGGGTAGAACCAGGCAGAGAATTCCCGGCTAGCAGCTTCCCTGTGGCGGGGAAGTGCAAACGTACACGTTTTCGGCCGAAAACGCGTTTTCCGGCGAAAACGCACACCACGGCTCTTTCTGAGAAAAAGCAAGCACGGAGGACGAGAACCGCTTTTGCCCTGCGTAGCGTTGGGCAGCGGGTAGAACCAGGCAGAGAATTCCCGGCTAGCAGCTTCCCTGTGGCGGGGAAGTGCAAACGTACACGTTTTCGGCC